>NW_007730537.1:125473-154327 GCF_000696425.1 Galeopterus variegatus
CATAGCTGCATGTTGTTGCAAATGGCAGTATTTCATTTGTTTTTATAGCTGAGTAGTATTCCATTGTGTAGATATACCACATTTTCTGTATCCACTCATCCGATGATGGACATTTGGGTTGATTCCAGCTCTTGGCTATTGTGAAGAGCACTGTAATGAACACTGGGGAACAGGTATACCTTCGACTTGATGATTTCCATTCCTTTGGGTATATTCCCAGCAGTGGGATAGCTGGGTCATATGGAAGATCTATCTGCAATTGTTTGAGGAACTTCCATACCATTTTCCATAGAGGCTGCACCATTTTTGAGGAACCTCCAAACCATTTTCCATAGGGGTTGCACCATTTTGCATTCCCACCAACAATGTATGAGAGTTCCTTTTTCTCCGCAGCCACGCCAGCATTTATCTTTCGGTGTCTTTTGGATTTTGGCCATCCTAACTGGGGTGAGATGGTATCTCAGTGTGGTTTTGATTCGCATTTCCCGGATGCTGAGTGATGTTGAGCATTTTTTCATATGACTGTTGGCCGTTTGTATATCTTCTTTAGAGAAATGCCTGCTTAGCTCTTTTGCCCATTTTTTGATTGGGTTGCTTATTTTTTTCTTGTAAAGTTATTTTTAGTGATTTTTAAAAAGTGTAAAATTAGTAATGATGAAGAGGGAACACCAAGTGGAATGAAAATAAAGAAAATTCAGAAAATAAATAGCATAAGAACACTAGACAAGAAGACAAAAATAGTTATAGTAAGTTGGGAACAAACATTTTTATTATATACCCTAAAAAAAGGACCAAAAAATAACACATAAAAATACTTTGTTAGTAGGTTTGTTTTTACATTGATATAGGTTAGCATTGTACAGACTGCTTTATTTATATTGTATAATCAAGCTAATAAGTAAATATATGTAAATAATGATGGCCGGATTTATCACTGTCAGGAAATAAAGTTACAAATAAAGAAAGGAAAAAGGGTAGAATGGAACTTTTGGTGTTGTATTAAAATTGGAAGTCTATGTATAAATACAGTTTTAAGAAATATATGCACAGGTAGGTAGATAGAGATATAGATGTGTGGATGCATATCTATTTCCTAACTCTGTGTCCAGAGAGAAACTAGAAGCAATGATACTCCAGCACCTTTGAGCACACCCAGTGCCAAAGCCTGGTTTCTAAATACCATTCTCAAATAAAAGGAACCAGAGCTCCTTGGAGAAATGCTCAATTTCAGGGTTTGGGCAGAGAAAGCAAAAGCTGAGCCTAGGACGGTTTGTGGTACCAGAAGTGAAGTGCTCAAAACCTAATGAGGACAATCCAAAAGTCCACGAAAAAACAATGTGAAGGGGCTTCCAACGGCCATGCAAGGTACAAGTTGAGCAGAATAATAATAGTAATAATAGTAACAACAGTAATGGGATATTGCCGTAGGGAAAATACAATCCTTGAGTCTATGCTGAAATAAATAAATACATAAATAAATAAATGAATGAATAAATAAATAAATAAATAAATAAACAAACAAATATGTGGAGGATGAGGGAAAGCTCTTCATTACAGGAGAATTTCAACCAATAAATATAAAAGAAATGATTGAAATAGGAAAGCTCCACTGGCCAAATTCTAAAGTAATATGTTTTTAGGCACAAATCATTTATGTACACTAAAATTAATGAGTGAATACATAATGAGACATAGGACATTTACATAATCTAAATGTAAGTCCCCCGAGATAATTATTAATTACAAAAGAGAAAATAGTAACATTACAGTGGAGAAACTTGAAGTGATTAAAGTTAACATCAGTACTAAAATAACAAATTACCAGCATCTATTCATTAAGATGGTGCATCATTATGTGGCGTTCTTATCAAAAAACACATTACAAATTCTACAAATTTTAGTGAAATTCTGCCGAATATCTGGCCACTGGACTTTGAAAGTGTCAAGGTCATGAAAGACAAAGAGACTGAGAACTGTCTGGAATTGAAGGAGACTAACAAAGTATTTCTTCTACATGAAGGACCCTGGGTTGAATTCTGGACTAGGAAAAATAAATATTAGAGGGAATATGGGCAAAATTTGAATAAGGTTTATAGATTAGATAACAGCAATGTATGTTAATTTCTTTTCTTTAAGATATAATATGTTTTATTCATATGGTGATATTTGATGCTCACAGGGCACTGTACAACAAATTTTATAAATACAATATAAAAAAAAATCAGCCAAAGAGATCAATTGCATTAGAGGGCAATGGTCTCTAATGAGAGGAAAAAAAAAAAAAAAACTACAGAAAACCCACCCTTTGTCCCCTTAAGAACATTAATTTCTTCTTGCTTATGTTTGGCTTTAAGAAACAGCAAAAGAAAATGCCAAAGAAAGATATTTAAGAAAAACAACTTCACACAGTGTCTTTCATATAGTGCATCACAAAATGCTTTCTGTATACAATAATAAGCACATGGAAGGAAGGAAAGAAGGAAGGAAGGAAGGAAGGAAGGAAGGAAGGAAGGAAGGAAGGACTGTGAGCGTCTGTTTGGTCCCAATTTTTTAGGCCAGAGCCTTCAGTATTTCCCACCTCTTTATCTTCAAATTATTTTCTCAGTAAGAAGTCACTTAAGGTGTAATATTCTCCTTTTTTCATACTGCCACTACGAAACATATTTGCAATAAATAGCAAGAGGCCAAGCAAAACGAAGCTATTCAACTACTTGAATTGACAATATGATTATATTTTCCCAACACTGATTTAAAATCAAATTCTGGCTTTGAAATTTAATTGTATTTAATTCTCATTAGTAATCACTGAAGGTCATTTGACATCAACCATAGAGAACAACACAATTTAAAGTTGCGTGGGGTTCCTGCTTAAAAACTTGTAAGAAAAGAAATATAGTTTGGGAATTTTTCAGCTTTACTACACAGTGACATATGTTGTCAGAAAGTTGTGTCACCCAAGGAACAATACAGAGTTACAAGTGCTGCTTGGAAACTCAGTTAATATTCAATATCAGTTTTGTAAAAGTCAAACTGTTACAAGCTGTTTCTCATGTAAGCTTCCAAAGCAGGGAGCCCTAAGTGCTAACAAAACCTGCTAGTCTCCATAATATACCAGTTTTACTTGCAGTAGCAGAGTCGTCATGTGCTAATGCTGCTTGCAGGATTACTTTTCCCTTTTGAGTCCACAAATGTACTAACATAGGGAGAAAAAAACAAACAGCTATGGCTAGTAAAAGGACTAGAACTATGAAATATGGGCCCATAAAATAAAGAATAGCTGAAAGTATACTTAGAATATTTGCCACAAAATAGTAATGGCTGCCTTAATTCTTGATTCCTTTAGAATTAAATAGTATTTCAGTTTATGCTGGACATTTAGATCAATTTATTATCTGATTACTAAAAACAAAACTAAGCAAACATAGACATTTCAGCTACTGCCACTGTGTAATATCAAAGAACACAGGGAATATGTAACAAGATATGTCTCCCCCCTTTCCATTACACTGCAGTTCCTTTTTACTATTTTTTTAATTTTTAGTTTTTACTATTTGCATATTCATTATTACAAATCATAATTTTTCTTTGTGCCCTATCACTCCGCAACCCCCCTCCTTTCCCTCCCCAACATCTCTAGTATCTTTAGGTTTGTTCTCTCCTTCTGAAAGTTCAATGTATTGTTATGGTCTGTTTCTTCCTTCCTTCCTTCCTTCCTTCCTTCCTTCCTTCCTTCCTTCCTTCCTTCCTTCCTTCCTTCCTTCCTTCCTTCCTTCCTTCCTTCCTTCCTTCCTTCCTTCCTTCCTTCCTTCCTTCCTTCCTTCCTTCCTTCCTTCCTTCCTTCCTTCCTTCCTTCCTTCCTTCCTTCCTTCCTTCTCTATTTCTGTCTTTCCTTCTTTCTTAGCACTTAGTTAAGAATGAGGACATGTGGTATTTCTCTTTTCTTGTCCGGCTTATTTCACTTCACATAATTTTCTCCAGACTCATCCATTTTGCTGCAAATGGCAGAATTCCATTTGTTTATATGGCTGAGTAGTATTCCACTGTGTACATATACCACATTGTCCTTATCCCGTCATCCACTGATGGACACTTAGGTTGGTTCAATATTTTGGCTATTGTAAATAGAGATGCGATGAACATGGGAGTGCAGGTATCCCTTTGACATGATGATTTCCATTCTTTTTAATAAATACCCAGTAGTGGGATTGCTGGGTCATATGGTAGCTCTATCTGGAGAAGTTTGAGGAAGCCTTCCTTAATGGCTGTATTAATTTACAGTCCCACGAACTGTATAGAAGAGTTCCCCTTTCCACACATCCTGACCAGCATTTGTTTTCTCAGTCTTTTTAATAATGGTCAGTATAACTGGGGTGAGATGATATCTCAATGTGGTTTTGATATGCATCTCTTTGATGATTAGTGATGCTGAACATTTTTTCATGTACCTGTTCTCCATTTGTATATTTTCCTTTGAAAAATGTCATCTCCTTTGCCCATTTTTTATTAGATTGTTTGTTTGTTTGTTTGTTTACTGTATATTTATTTGAGTTATTTATGTATTCTGGATATTAATCCCTTGTTGGATGTATAACCTATACTACAGGTCTTTAGGGTAAAGGCGGATCATATGCACCTTTGTATCCCCTGCATCTAACTAAGTACAGTGGCTGGCATACAATAGGTGCCCAATGGGTGTTTACCAAATACACTTTTGAGTGATTTATTATTTTTTATCATTGTACTATAATTAAGTAAGAAGTTAACATTTGAGGAATCTGGATGCTGGGTAGTGTTTCCCACTGCTGAGGCACTATAGACATTTGGAGCCAGATAACACTTTTTGTTTTGGGGGCTACCCTGTCTGTTGTAGTTTGTTTAGCAGCATCCCTGGTCTCTACTTACTAAATGCCAAGGAGCACGCCCTTCCTCAACCAAAAATAAATCCAATCATTGCCAAATTTTAGGTGGGGGAGACAGCACAAAATTGCCCTCAGTTGAAAACTGCTCTTATATGAGAATTCTATATTTTATTTTTGCAACATTTTTATAAGACTGAAAATATCTTAAAAAGTTTTTAAATTTGTGAAAATGCTTATCACAGTGCTAGTAGCATACTGAGCAGTCATTATACAGTTGTTCTCTTAAAATCTAGTGAATAGACCTCTATAGAGATTCGTATATAGCCCCAAATCCCATGTTTCAATGAGAAATTCAATAGGTCTATTAAATGAATCACAAATTTAATAAGAGACTCTTAAGTGCGAAGTCTGCTCTGTTTTGACACCACCAACTTTAGATTTATCCTTTCAGCATCTAAACAATGTCCTATGTATGTGGCAGGTCAATTCTGCATTTGCAATTTAATGCTCCTCATTCCTCCAGGCTTCTTCAGAATGCAAGCCTTTTCTATTTGGGTTAATTTCACACTTAGAAACTCACTGAAATCTCATTATTCATTTTTTTTTTTTTTTTCACGGATCAGCTCTGCTGAATGCTAGGTGTGATGATAACAGGAAAATCCGTAATATTGTTTCACAGAACTTTAAAATCCAATGTGATCTGCACAGAAATGAAAATGAATGGCTACAGACAAGACCTGCTACTCTTAGACTGACATTTCAGACTCCACTTTTGACAGCCTGCCCTTGCTATTTATGTGGCTCAGAACTGCCCGTCATTCAATGACAACAAAGAAGGTAACAGGTCCATGCTTGGTGATACACTGTTGACTCAGAGAGGAAGAGACATAGGAGAAAGACAAAAAGGAGAGAGAGAAATCAGAAGATAGAAAAAGCCCTTGAAAGTGAAAACAGAAGGAAGGATGGATATACGGCACAAGAGAAAGGTAGAGACACAGCAATAATAGTGACAGAGACAAAGTTCAAGAGCATGACAGACTTACAGAGTAAGAACAAGACACAGAGGAGGGAACAAGAGAGGGACTAAGAGAAAAAGTTACAGAGTGAAAGAGAAACCAAGAGCAAAAGGTAAAATGTATAATGATGGAGAAAACAAAGATACCATGAGATTCTGAGTTTTAACGGTTGACTTAGGGGTCATCCAAGGGAGTGTGACCAGCATAATGAGATCAGGAAACAGCAAATTATTAAAAAAAAAAAAAAAAAAGAAAATTAAAGGCACTTGGAATACCTTATGTGAAAATGGGAAAACCTATTGGGGACATGTACTTATGGGGACATTCTTGAAATATTCACAGGATTCCATTTAGAGAGAGGGAAAGCAGAATGTCTTTGCCTTCTCTTATGGTCCTGGGCAGTAATAAGTGGCTGCAGGATAATCTGAAGAGGTGCATGGAGATTATCTAGTATTTGGGTTGTTCAGTGATAAGCTGAGCCATGTGCAATTTCCTGAGCTTCCAATCACTTGGCAGCATTCCTGCTGCCAAATACAGAGAAGGGCTTATATCTTCTGTAACAGCAGTAGGAGTTGAGTCCCCATGATTTATTATCCAAACTGGAACCCCTTGGAAAGTACAAGGGGTTCATTTATTTACAATTACTTCTGGACAATACATTAAATCTGGACACTTCTGGGCAAACTGAAACATGTGGACACCTTGAAAAGAAGTAGCTGATTTTTGAGAATATTTCCATTGCTCTGATCTCATGGCCCCAGTCAATTTTTCCTTCCTTGACTGGTCACTTCACTGGCACATTTCTCAGGCATTTGATACTAGAGTGGTGATCAGGTCTCCCTAAAGTTAATATAATAATTAGAGAGTAAGATAATTTTTTAAAAGTTTCAAGTTCTGTTTATTCAAGGAAGAATGGTTGAATATGCCTTATGTTTAGCACTTGTGTTAAATACTGAGTAGTGAAAATGAGAGAAGAGATTGTTGTATGGAAATCTACATTCAAGGAAATGAAAACCATGACTAATAGCCATGACCAAGACATAATTAATGATCTCATATCTAAAGGCCATTAGTTCTATTCTACATAAGCTAAACACTCAAATGAAACCAACATATTGATCTGTTAGTAGGTTCTAGCTATTGTACTAGGTTCTCCAACATCCTGTTCTAACTAGATTCACATACACGATATTGAAAAAATGCAAAATAATTATTTTTTACTCCATTTTAGAGATGAGGAAACCTAATTTTCAAGAGATTAAACAACCTTCTTAGAAACTCAAAAGTGTTATGGAATATAAAGGATTTAATAAATGGATTTTTCATTTTCTCCTCAGTGTTGCCTCTATTAAGCTACAGTTGTACTTTATTAAAACAATGCACCTATTTAAAGATCTTCACTGATCAAACTATAAAAGTGAGATATAATTTGTTTTTTAGCAAATTATCTTTCATTTGGGGAAAAAATGTTATCTCTATAGCAACAGACTGAACTCCTGCTTATATAAACACATTTCTGAACTGTACAGAGAAAGATCACACAACTGAGTGAGTGGTAGAATTGGGATTTGAACTAGTCTACACTGACTGTTTCCTCAGCAGATATTTATTATCATTCAGTTTTGCCAGTTATGGCAGAGAGTTGCAATGATTTCCAGATTAGAGTTGATGGGTCCTGGACTTTGGAAAACAAAAGAAATGCCACAAGGAATGACAACTGAATTGAAAAGTGGCTAAGTAGAGCTCATTCCCTTACGTTAGTTCATTATCCACGATGGAAAGCATCCCCAAACCAGCGTCATTTAAAAGAAGTACTTTTAGCTATTTAGAAAATTCAAGGTTGTTCCTAAAATCACTGTTTGCTGTATCCAAGGGCTTGAAGGAAGTTGAATCATTGACACTCTACTTTTCCCCTTCCATCTCTTTTCTTTCATAATAATTTATTTTAGGATAGTTCCATATTTCCATTTTCAAGCTCACCTAGACGACATCTCTGGCAGTTCCAGGCTCATGTCCTCATGTCATTGAATTCAGTGAAGTAGAAGAGGAGGAAAAGGATAATAAATGGGGGGGGGGAGAAGAAGAAGAGAAAGACTAAATGAAGAGAGGAGAAAAAAAGGAAGGAATGAAGAATAAAGGAAGGAAAGAAGAGAAAACAGGAGAAAATAAGTGAAAGAGAAAAGAGGTCCTAAATCTAACATGGACTGCTCCATATTAGATGGCAAACCCCTTCTCATGTTGACACAGCCACAGGGATGTGCAAATGAAGTCCATAGCCTGCAATTATGACCACCACGAAAACAGTGAGGAATATGAACCATCCAAACCACACAGGCTGCAACTGGGGAAAGAAAGGGTCACCAAGCAAAATTGGAGATGCTGGTATCAGAAGATAAAACAAGAGAAACAAGACAGTGACACTTAACATTCATCGTCTTCAACAATGTAAGTACTTGGTATGATGCAGAAACAAAAATATATTTGGCAGCTTGAAATCTACACTGTAGTCTCTGACTCTTTGGGACAATCAGCCTTTTCTTGAACTTTTTAGTGCAAAATTTACTAGAAGATGTAATGCATATTGGCTGCAGTGTACTATTCATCAAATTCTCAACTCAGGACTTCCAAGTAAATTACTAGAAGCATGGAAATCACATGCTCAGATTCCTTGGTGCACAGGAGATGCTCACTAGATATTACCTGCCTTGCCTTGCCTCCTCTTCCTTCCCCCTGCCTTCTCATCCCTTACCTTCCCTTTAACCCATGGCCCTAGCTCTGCACCACACAGAATTTTTCTCCTCTCTTCTACATGACATTCAGCCTTACCCACAACCTCTTTTCCAATTTAAATATCTAAAACTCCTTCAAGTGTTTCCATAACTAGTGTTCAGACCCTTCACAATCTGTATTGCTCACATAGGAAGCATACTGATTCATCAACAACATAATAGGCTACAGTTCAATAAATAATATTTAATTATATGTGATATTCAATTGTGGCTTGTTTCTAGCCATTTCTGACTTCTAAGTCTTCAGATCATCTATTCTAATTATTCAGGAGATAAGAAGTTAGCCTTTCTTTTTTTAAAATCTGTTCTAGGTTTCTCCTAATGATTTTTATGTCACTCCCTTGGAAATGACTCCAGCTATTTGTGAGGAAAGTTTATGAAATCACAGAATGATAGCATTAGCAGAAGAGAAAGCTGAACAATAAGCTTTGGGACTAGAAAAACCTGTGTTCAATGTGAGTTTTTTTTTTTCATTTTCAGAGGCTATTGGTAAATCACTTAGTCATTCTAATCTTCAATTTCACTATCTGTAGTGATTGTGACAGCAGTATTAGATGTCTCAGAATGTAGTTGATCATAGCTATCAGTACTATTAAATTGTTAAAATAGAATGGAATCGTTTTAGAATCATCCTTCAATTTGGGGGAGGTTGGGAACCCTCACTTCATTATGCAGAGGTATAAAAGAGTTTCTTATCTTCTGACTGGCTATTGAGAAGAGGGCTTTAAACCTACATGGGAATTAAATGTGATTGTTTTCTCAAATGTGAAGTTCCCTTGAGAATAAAAATAGAGAGGAATAATTTGCTGTTTGTAGGCAACCGTAGCATTCAGAAATGTAATGCATCAAATATGTTCAAGTGAATCAATATCCTCTCAGTGTGACTTGAGTATAAATCAGAATTTATGACCCAAATATGGCATACCATGACCAAAGTGAATAAATAAGAGAAAGCGATGTTAGAGAAATAAACATTTTTATGTCAGAATGACTGGTCATTAATTTTTATAAAAGATTGAAAAAAGCAGAGCGAGGGACATTTTTGCATGAAAATGATAACTTGCTCTTCCCCCCAAATTCAATATGGTAGAGAACTCTGTATAGTCACAGTAAATTTTGTTCAGTACCTAACATTACAACAATAACAAAGAAACACATTCAAGAAAGTGTAGTCATAGATACAGATTATCTTAAAACAGAAAAGGCTGAAGAAATCAGTTCCTAGAGTCTCCAAATTGTACAAATATGAGATGAGGTTAACTTGGCCAGGGTCAGAAAGTTTGTCAAAAGTACAGCTTCCATCATCAGTTATACGTAGATTATTAACAAATTTGTATCCCACATCCAGGTCTCTCTCTCTCCTAAATCTACATCAATTGTACACTTGCAGTGTTGCCATATTTAGCAAAGAAAAATCCAGGATGTCCAGCTAAATGAGACTTCAGATTAAAAAAAAATTAATATAAGCATGTCTCATGAAATATTTGGGGGATATTTATAATAAAATTATGTATTTATATAAAATTTAAATTTAGCCAGGTGCCCTGTATTTTATTTGCACACTTATAACTAGGGAGTGCCAACTGGAAAAGCCATGGACACATGTAGGTCAACATAATCAAAACCAAATTTGCTATCTTCACCTTCAAACTAGCTTCCCTTCATCTTCCTGTTCTTTATTAGTCATCTCTCCTTCCACCCAGTTACCCAAGCCATCATTCTGGCATCACTCTTGACTTCTTTCTTATTAACTCCTCCCTACTCATTGGTCACTTTTCAATCACTTCTTAAACATTTTCTAAATGCATCCCCGTCTCTCAGCTCTCATGGTTGTTGCACTGGTCACTGTAACACTTGCCTAATTGATTTATCTGCTTTTAATCTCACCTGTTTTATCTCCTAATGACTTAACTAGAAAGAGAAACATAAATGACAAATCTGATGATCCCCTTGACTTGCTTGTAGCCTTCAATTATGTCTCATTATTAAGAAAGGAGAGCCTAAAAATCTTATTCAAGGCCATCCATAGTCTGTCGCCTTCCTACGGCAGCACCAAATATTTCAAAATTCTCTTGTCCTCCACTTTCTAACCCAGACGTTTGCAAACTACTGCCCACTGCCTGTCTTGATATATGCAGTTGAGTCAGGGCATAGCCATGCCCATTTGTTTACATGTAGTCTATGCTGACCTCCCTGCTACAACTCAAGCAGTTGCAACAGATTGATGGGTTGCAAAGCCTAAAGTGTTTACTGTCTGGCCTTTTATAGAAAAGGTTTGATTGCCCCTGCTCTAGATACACCACATGATTTGCAGTGCTGTTCAATTTATCATGCTCTATTTGACCATTAGGCCAAGTAGAATAATCTCTGCCCAAAATATTCTTCCTTTTCACATAAGCCAGTACAATTCTCCTCAAAAACCCTGCTGCTTCTTTAGAGTTTGACCAAAACACCCCTGCTTCCAGGACATCTCCTGGCCTACCACACTGGTATAAGGCCCCCATCTCTGGGTTCCCTTGGACATTTCCTTCTTCCCTCTTTACTGTGCTTATTATGTTTTTATATTTGTATAACTTTCTCTTTCGAGACCATAAGATTTGTGCCTCCTTCCTTTTTCTAGTGTTAGTACAGAAATAGCATAAATGAGATACTTATTTTAGATTTTAAGATTAATTTTAGTAAATGAAAATACTAGTGGCCCAAATCCAGTGTCCAGGGCTATTCCCAGTCTTCTAAGATTCTTCATTACTCCTGTGTTAATGGTTTTATTTTAAGTTTTTGAGCATGTATCTAAAATATGTTCATTATTGTCACTGTAACTTGAAAGTCAGTATCAGAAGTTAAAAATCCTGCCTAACAGGTTAGACTAACTCTCTGCATAATTAATATCCAGGATTAAGAGCCAAAGAAAAGAGTATTGAAAGATATGCATTAAAAACATTAAAATCACTCAACATAAGATACAAAGTGAAGCCAAGGATCGAAAGAAATACCTTATGGATGCTTGAGAATATTTGCTACTTACATAACTAATTTTGTATCTTTGCTTTAGTTGATGTATATTCTGTTTATTTTTGTTGTTACTGTCATTTTATTTTGTTTTATTGTTTTCCCATAGCTGCACTTGGTACTACATAGAATGGGAGATGAGTTTGTCAATACACATTTTTATTAATCCCACAAGTCAAATTATGTGATTGAAAGAGTTGAGTAAAACCTCTTTTCTTTGAGAGAAGTGTAGGGACTTTACTATTGTCATCTCAAGAGGTGCTATCTAAAATTTACACAATATTAATAGATATTTAAATTTGTTTAAAGCTGCAAAGGCAACTATAAGAAGCAAACAATAATTTTACTATTAAAAATTGGAAGGAATAGAAGATAGGAGGTGGTGAAACATAAATAGCTATTACTAATGCAATATTTGTAAAGTTAATGCAAATTTATGTGAGTAGCTACCATGAGAACCAAATACATAAATTGTTAATAGCAGGTGATCTTGAACAGTAAGATTGGTAATGGGAGGAATAGAGTAAGAAACTAATAGTTCTCATTATAAGACCTTCTGTATTATTTTTTGGATGTCCTGCACTATTTGATATTTAAAAGTAAAATCTTTTTTAAAAATGTATTTTCTCCCTGGATCTTATCTCTGGAATAGCAATTGTGAGTCTTTTAATCCTTTATTCATGGTTTCACATTTCAGTTATCCTTATTAAACTTTAAGTCTCAGATTTCTCCCTGAAGGATTAAGCATTTATTTCCTGTTTTGTTTACATTCAGCTCAATATTTGCCACATAGCATGTGCCTGAACTTTGAAGCACTTTTAAGCAGTGTCCCAGAGGGTTCCAGGGGGACTGAGCCCCAGCTGACCGCAGTATAACTGTTCATTAGCAGGCACTTCCTCATTCCCCTACTGAAGCAACCTGTAACCCCCTCAAAATAGACTATTTGCACTCAAAGTCTTGTACCAGGATCTGATTGGAGGGATACACAACCTATGATAGTTGCAGGTAGGATTACAAATCATAGAAACAGGGTTTTGGGACTAGATTGCTAAATGGTCAGATGACAACATGGTACCAAAGTGGGTGGTAAGTCAGGCTGATAAGGCTGTCAGCTGTGCTGGAGGTTGATGGGGCATAGGTGTGCTAGCATACGGAACAATGAAAAATTTAAGAATTCAGGCTATTAACAACTGCCAAAGAGCTCTGAAGAAAGAAAATTCCAGTCTCAGTTCAGCCAACTACTAATTCAGGGCACATTTTAAAAGCAAGTGTTTTAGTCTGTTTTGTGTTGCTATAACAGAATTACCTGAGACTGGGTAATTTATAAAGAACAGAGGTTTATTTGGCTTACGATTCTGGGACAGCTGCAGCTGGCATGGGCCTCAGGCTGCTTCTACTCATGGTGGAAAGTGGCAGGCAGCCGGCAGGTACAAGCAGATCACATGGCGACAGGAAGCAAGAGAGAGAGAGAGAGAGAGGAGGTGCCAGGGTCCTATAAACAATAAGCTCTCATGGGAACTAATAGAGCAAGATCTCACTCAGGACCCCACCCCCAGGGAGAGCATTAACCCATTCATGAGGGATCTGCCCCCATGACTCAATCAGTTTCCAGCACTGCCACATTGGAGATCAAATTTCCACATGAGTTTTGGAGGGGACAACGCATCCAAACTCCATCATTTGGCCCCTGACCCCCCAAAACTCATGTTCCTCTCATATACAAAATACAATCTTTCTATCCCAACAGTCCCAAAAGTCTTAGCTTGCTCCAGCACCAACTTAAAAGTCCAAAGTCCAAAGTCTCATCTAGGACCAAAAGCAAAAGTCCTTCCAGCTGTGAACCTGAACACCAAAACCAAATTCATCTACTCCCAAGATACAATGGTGGAACAGACATTGGGTATACATTCCCATTCCAAAAGGGAGGAATAGGCCAAAAGAAAGGAAAAACAGGTCCCAAACAAGTCCGAAACCCAGCAGGGCAGGCATTAAATCTCTTCGCTGGCAAATCAGGTACCTTGATTCCATGTTCGACTGCCTCTGCACACTGGTGTGGGGTTTTTTCCCAAGTCCTTGGGCAGCTCTGCTCCTAAGGCTTTCCTGGTCTTGGGCCACACTTCACCTCTCCCAGGCTGGTGTTCCACTCTGTTAGCTCCATAGGTCTGGGGTCTTCATTGTGGTCCTGCTGTCATGGCTCCACTAGGCATGGTGCTATTGGGGTTTCTCTGCTGCAACTCTGACCCCACATTTCTGCTCCGTGTTGCTCTAGTAGATGGCCTCTGCAGTGGCTCTGCCCCTGCAGCAGGTCTCTGCCTGGGTCCACAGGCTTTTCCATACATCCTCTGGAATCTGGATGGAGGCTGCCATACCTCCACTGCTCTCACGTCCTGCCAGCCTGCAGACTTAACACGATGTGGACGCCACCGAGGTTTAGGGCCTCTCCTCTCCGGGGCTGCTGCACGAACCACACTTGGGGCTGCTCCAGCTGGAGCAGCTGGGATGCAGGGAGCACGATCCCAAGGGCAGCTGTGTCCAGGTCTGTCCTCTGGGTCAACTCAGTCATTTTAGACCTCAGGGCCTGTGATGGGTAGGGCACCATTCCAGACTTCTCAAATGCCTGCAGGGCTTTCCTCTCATTTTCTCCACTATTAGCATCTGGCTGCCTCACTGCCAAGATAATGTCTTTAGCAAACGGTTTATCTGTTTCACCCTTGCACTTTTCTCCTGCTTTCTGCTTCTCTACCATATGGCCAGGCTGCAAATTTTCCAAAACTTTACACTCTGCTTCCCTTTTAAATTCTGGCTTTACATTATGCCTTCAGTGCCATAACTCAGAGTAGGCTGTTAGAAGTAGCCATGCAGTGTCCTTAATGCTTTGCTGCTTGGAAATTTCTTTGGCCAAATGCCCTGGTTCACAACTCTTAAGTTCCAACTTCCATAAAGTCCAAGGGCATGGACACAATGCAGCCCGGTTCCTTGCTATGGTGTAGCAAGGGTGATCTTTTGTCCAATTCACAATAAGTCCCTAATTTCTATCTGAGACCTCATCATCCACATGGCCTTTACTGTCCACATTTCTTTCAGCATTCTGCTCACCACCACATAAGTCTCTAAGACATTCCAAACTTTCCATCATCTTTTTCTCTTCTTCTAAGTCCTCCAAACTCCTCCAACTTTTGCCCATTACCCAGTTCCAAAGCTGCATCCACATTTTCAGATATCTGTTTAGCAACACCCAACTCTTCAGTACCAATTTTCTGTTTTAGTCTGTTTTCTGTCACTATAACAGAATTACCTGAGACTGGGAAATTTATAAAGAAGAGATGTTTATTTGGCTTATGATTCTGGGACAGCTGCATCTGGCATGGGCCTCAGGCTTCTTCTGCTCATGGTGGAAAGTGGCAGGTAGCCAGTGGGTACAAGCAGATCACACAGCGACGAGAAGCAAGAGAGAGAGAAAAGGTGCCAGGGTCTTTTTAAGCAACGAGCTCTCAGGTGAACTAATAGAGCAAGAACTCACTCATTAATCTTCCCTCCCCCAGGGAAAGCATTAATCCATTCATGAGGGATCCACCCCCATGACTCAATCAGTTTCCAACACTGCCACATTGGAGATCAAATTTCCACATGAGTTTTGGAGGGGACAACACATCCAAACTCCATCATTAAGCAAGCCTCAATGACCATGTTTTTAAAAGACTATCATCTTCACTAAGAAAATGGACATTGCTGATTATCAGAGACAATATTTGCTTATAAGGGTTTCAGTGTTAGGATAAAGACTGAAACCAGAACTGTTCAGAACTCCAGCAAGTCTTCTACAGTAAAGTTAGTTTCTTGATAAGAAAAGAATAGAATTATGAGACCCAGAATGGCAACATTAGGCAGATGTACTTGAGAAACTTCAATATTAAGATTTTCCTAAGCCCTCTAAGCTAGTGGAGTAGCTTAGCAGTATTTACTAAAGAACAGTCTCTCATTTCATGAAGAACCATCCAAGGGCTTCATTTGAGGTAAATACCAACCATTGTGATACTTGCCCTCTCAAGATCTGCTCCCACCTTCCTTCATTGTTCCAAACCAACATTTAGTATCAGCGTGGCCCAATGACAGAATGGTAAATCACAAAAAGAGGTAGATAATACATGCCAGCAAGAATCAGTAGAATATAACATGATTAGGAGTAAATCTGGAAGGTCCAGAAGAATATGTGGTTTAATGTGGGTGAATTTATTGATATATAATTATTGAATTTATTAATATTGGGACTCTCTATAGTATTTTAGGATCCAACACCTCTGCAGCAATACCTTACATCAATGCTAGTATGGTTGAGGCTTGGAAACATAACAGTGTACAAGTAAACGAAGGGGAGATGCCTGAGTGGAGTTGACAGAGTAGGAGGAAAAAATTTTAGAATAGCTGAGGCCAAATGGTGTGCACAATTATTAGAGTTAATTTGGACACAAATACTGTTATAGAAAGAAAGTCCAGGAAGTCCATCAGAGATCTTGGTGATGGCATTTCATGGGGCAAAATCGGCGGACAGACAATGAGAATGTTTTATTTATTTAATTTTTAAAAATAAGTGAAAGCAGGTATGCCAAAGGCTAATGTCAACTGCTGCAATAGAAAATCACTCTCTTACTTAGTTTTCAGACCTAAATCAATTGTTGGACCCCCCAAGTTTATTGGTTGAAAGGAAGGCCATATCTGTATAGCTAATAACCTTTTAATGCAACAGCAATAACGAACAAAAAATAGCCATATCTTTCCAAAGCAACATAAAGGTGTTTACAAAAGTAACTGTTCATCAGGGAAAAAGGAATATCTAGATGTTCAGGGGATTATTGAATATTCATAGGATCTGAACTACCACTGGTAACAGAGGAATCTCTTCAGACCCAAGTGTTTCTCACCTTAGTTTATGAGTACATAATGGCTGGGTCATTCCCCCAGCCTCTGAGGGCATAGCTGTCATGAATATATTTAGCAGCTGGCAGAAACATCACTTTGTTCTCTTACCTGTGGAGGAAGAGCTATTACCCTATAAAGGGCCAATGGAAGCTTGTGAAACTGTCCCTATTCCTCACTTACTGTAAATCACAAGACTACTGTATCCTGAATAAAGTGGCTGAGATTGATACCATCCTCAAAAACTTCAAGGACAAGGCAGTGATGTGCTGCTTCATTACAACCCTGCTTAATTCACTGATACAAAAGAAAAAGGTGGATCTTGACAGATGATGTAGTCTTTTATAAATGCATAAATGTAGCATAGGGTGTAACAAAATGGTAGCCCCAATAATAGTTTCTGTGTTGGAATTGTATAGAAGAAATCACCAGACGCACCTGGCTGTTGGTAGCAGCAACATATCTGGGAAAATTACATGATTAAATTCCTATGAGGAAGCATGATCAGATGTTGTTAGCACTCACTTGGAAAGACAGCAGTACACTTTCACGCTCTTGTCTGAAGGCTATGTTAACTCTCTCACTCTCTGTCACAATGTAGATAGAAGGGACCTTGATCATCTAGACATGCAGCTATACATTACACTATTCCACTACACAGGGGCTCAGAAGACTTTTCTTGTCTAAGGCCAGGTAGGAACTTTTCTAGGCTTTTCAGACTATTGAGCCTTTGTTACAAATACTAAACTCTGTCATTGAGCAGCCATGGACATTATTTAAGTTAATGTATGTGGCTGTGTCTCAGTAAATCTTTATATACTAAGACAGGTGACAGGCTGCATTTGGCCCAAGATCATACTTTTTATGCCTCTGCAATATATTGATGACATCACGTTAATTTGACCTGGTGACCACAAAGTGACAAGTGCTTTCGATGCACTGGAAAGGCACGTATGCCTCAGAGGGAGGGATATTAAACCCTGTGAGTTTTAGGAGGTCTGAAATTCTGTGAAGTTTTTAGAGGCTTAAGAATTTAGGGAACACTAGGACATTATTTTTTCCAAAGCAAACTTAAAGACATTTCACCTTGTGCATCCTACAACTAAGAAACTGGGACAGTGCTGAGATGGCCATTTTGGATTTTGAGGACAGTATGCATCACTTTTAGCAATATAGCTCTGACTCATTTATTGGATGGCTTATTAGCCTATCAATTTTGAGTGAAGTGAGAGCAATAGAGTTCTCATTAGTAAATTCAAGATGTGGTTCAAATGGCTACATTCAAAGAGGTAAATAACCTTTGTTTTAACCATGGTGGCCCACAACATGTTGACTCTCTGACCAGCCTCAGAAAGAGAGCCATAATACAACCCCTAAGGGTTCTGAAGCAGGGCTGTGTTCTTTGCACCAGAGCACTATTCACTTTTGAAAAACAGCTCCAGATGAGCTACTGGACCTTAGTAGAAACTGTATACTAGACCACAAAACATCTAGTGAATATGCAATGTGATATACCCATTATGAGCTGAGTAGGGTCAGGAAAGCACTGAATCCATCCATCATATTATGGAAATGGTACTTTAAGAATTGGGCAGGGCAGGAGGGTGTATGTAATTTGTACAAATGGTTGGTTCAGATCCCTCTGTCATTGCAACCTCTAGTCCCATGCCTCTCCTCAGCTCATATCTATGGCCCTGTTCGGTATTTCCTAGAACAACCTGACCTTGAAAGTAACCTGACCCAGTTTATGAGTAAGTCAACTCAGTATGTTGATGTGGGCAGAAAATAGACGGCTGCTGTAGTACAACTGAAATTATGGATGTCCATGAAATTCAGTGGTGATGGTTTTTCCTCTGAGTGGGAAGTCTGTTGGGTAAAGTGGTCACAGGTGAGAATACATGCAGAGATACCTGGGCAGTGGTAAATAATGGCCTGGAAAAGATTGGAAGTTGAAGATAAAGAAATTTAAATAAAATCTTTAGGGAAATTATTTGGATGAACCTCTGGAATTAGGAACAAAAGTTGTAGATCTTTTTGCCGCAGCTCATTGCCCACCAGAAGGAGCATCCACCTCGTTAGAAATCCTGAACAACCAGATGGACAGCATGCACTATCAAGTGGATGTCAGCCATCCTCCCTTCTTGTCTACCCCAGTACCTGCACAACACACCCATAAATTGAGTAGCCATGGTAGGAATGGTAGGAATGAAGTCTATTCATGAGTCCAATATTATGGGCTTGTTTCACCAAGTATGTTATAAATACCATACTGCTGATGTCATATTTAACATCAGCAATGTAAGAAACTGAGCGCTTGCTGTGGTACTGTTGAATAAGAAGATCAATCAACCACTTATGGACAAGTTGATTACATCATAACTCTACCATCTGCACAGGGTCAGCAACTAGTTTTCTGTAGTTGGCTTTATATATCCCTGAAAATTCTGTTGAGACTCCACACACAAGACCTTTGCATTCAGTGTTCCTGTGCATTACTGACTTTATGTCATCCTGTTACAACTACCTGGGATTTCTTGCCTGAGAGTTTTATCTGGTCCCCCACACAAGACATATACTGTGAGAACCAGTGTCTTAAAATGTAGAAACAGAACTCAGTCAATGATTAACAGGAGTCGGATGCTCAAAAACTTCAGCTTCCTTGCTTTCTGCAAAAGAGAATTCCGAGGTTTGCTCTTTGCAGTTTTTCCGGGGTCTTTAGCAAGATTGCAGCCTAGTGACCCACAATAGTAACCATTTAATCAAAACAGCTTTTATTGACTTATTCCCTTCCTAACTCACTTCTCCACCCTCCTCCCATAGTTTCTGGGATTACTTGCACAAAGAAACCACTTGCATTCAAATCCTCATCTCAGTTTCCTCTTCTCAAGAATTTCAACCTGAATGCATTTAGATTTGGGGGAAAAAAAGTCTATAAAACCAAACATTTTAATATCGAATGTATAAAATTTTTAAAACATATATTATTTACTCACCGGTCAAAGATGTACTGGGTACCTCACATGTATAGATCTCTTATCTTGAGCAATGCACAGACTAGTGATTTAGGAGACAAAATAAAATTAGAATGAAGTATGGGGGGTCCTTAACCTAGAAGATGCAACAATGGATGGGGAGGGAAAAAGAGAGAGTGAGAGAGAAGAAGAGAGGGAAAAGAGCTGATGAGAGGGGGAGAGGGGGACTCCTTTATGCTTAGTTCGGGATTCAGGGAGCATACTGTTGTTGAAGCTGTGACAGCTGTGTACCGATGAATGAATGAGAAGGCTGCTTTGGCTTTGAGGATTTACAGGCAGGCAAGACAGGCGAGCGCATTATATGCCAAAGAAGGAACATGTGAAAAAAAACGTGAGGAGATGTTGTCCAGGGAAGCAGAGAGATATCACACCTTTGTTCACTGCATTTATTTATTTGTTTAAGGACGGAGAGGGGGCACTGAAGGATTTATTATAATATTACCTGATTTTCTGCCTCTGAATCATGTTCAGTCAACATTTCTACAAGAAGATATATGAGTTTTCAAAGCTGAACTAATGAGTATACTTTTAAACCTGTTAGCATTTTTTTAATAATAAAAATTTCATGTGGTAGGAAAGAGAACAGAAGATGAATGCTCCAGCAGCAAGTGCTTATCTACTACTCCTAAATCTCAATGACATATTCTGATTCTAGGTTTTAAAGAACAACACACTTTTGGTAATTTCCATTTAAACCAACCTTATTTCACGCATTCTACAGATTTTGGGTGTATGTGCATGTGTGTTGATGATGGTGTTGGGGAAGGTTGTTCTTCATCTCATACACTTCTAGCCTGTAAACAAAAATTCCTCTCAATCCTTCCATCTCTCCAGGAAATATTGAAGTGGATTCTTTCTCTCTTCTTGTTCTCCAACACTCACTACGTCCTGAAGCATGGAAGAGGATACTGGTATATGTGAAAGCTGTGTATTTGTTGGCTGCCCTGCCAATCAGAGTTAGCATGTTCCTTCCTTTGGCTTTCTTTAAAGAGATCTACTCACAAGCTGAGCACATTTACCAGTCACCTCCTGCTGTGGTGTAATAAGCTTCCTGCAGTCTCTTTCAGTTTCCATCTACGACAGGATGCAGTTCACAGGAGAGGTGGTAGGAATTCCTATTCTTAGTGCAAGTTCAGGCTGCATTTTCCAATCCAGATATACAATAAATAAAGTGGAACATATACTTTAATTAACGTTTACCTGAATCCTGTGTGTCGGTCAGTTGGTCCATAATCTGGTGGGCAGGAAGGTGGGATTATTAGGTTTCTCCAAATTCCAACAGTTTTTATCTTTATTCTGATAGTCATAGGAACACTTTGTTCTGCACAGCACAGTGCACATTACAGCATGTTAGAGTTAAAAGGAATCATAGGGAGTGTGCAGTCAAAGCCTCAACTCATAGCAAGGAAACTAAGGCCCAGGAATTTTAAATGAGTTGTCTAAGGTCATAGACACAGAAGAAGCAAGACCAGAATGTTGGTCTATTGATATTCACCTCAGAATATATTTTTAAATAATCTTTCTTCCTTTTATTATATATTTACCTAATAAATGAGTGAATATAGCATTCAAATTACAGCAATAAAACATCAGCTCATTCATAAGGTATCATAGTATGAATATGTGGACCTTAAGTAGAGAACCTTTACAATCATCTCAAGTTAGATTCCCGGGTGCTCAGTCTAAGCAACATTATACCTCATGATTCTAAGACTGCTTGTTGGTGATGAAGTGAAGTAGACTAACAAGCGAAGACAAAAATTTGACCATTTCATCAAGAACCTCACAGTGCTTCTGAAGAGACAGGCATGCGAACACATCAATATACGACCTACTACATGGCACCTGCTGCTAAAGCGTTTCAGGGAAATGCAAGTGAGCAGTCAGTGGACACTGTAGAAGACCTGAGAAGGCATCACAGAGCACAGAACTGAGCTGTAAAAGTTGTGAGGTGTCTAAGGAAGTGAGATATATGTCTATGGTATAGACAGAAGCAGAATAACAGGGGTGGAAAGTATGGGAAGTGGGAAAAGTGAAAATCCTGCATGCAGATAAATGCTGGGGAAGGAAAGTACTGGGAGGGTCCTGACCTGCTCCATTGGGGCAAGAGGAAGAAGTGATTATCGGTAGATACACACGAGCATCATCCCAGACAGACTGATTCTCATTTTGGTGTCACCAACAGCTCCAAAGATTATGCTAGAACTTGGATAAAAATAGAACATCTTGTGAAAGCACAGTCTGATAAGATTATACGTTCCCGTGCCTTTTGGGTAAAGCCCAGACTCCTAAGCCTGTCCACTTTTAGTCCTACTGAATTTTAGTCAGAACAGAGTTTCCCATTATCCCACATCTTGTCTTTCCCCTCCCAATTCCCTCCATCCGACATTTTTATCATAGTTTTCTTATGACTCCGGCTTGTCTTTCTTCCGTTTCCGCAAGATTCAATGCAATTGACTTTTACCACACAACTCAAATCTCTTCTTATTCAGGAGCCCTTTCTACCACATATCGGTGTTGTCGACTCCTCTGACCTCCTCTAACATGTAACTGTAACTTCCTTTTAGCTAGGGGTATACCTATCCTACCCCATCGTAGTATGTGTGTGTGTGTGTGTGTGTGTGTGTGTGTGTGTGTGTGTGTGCAGACATTCCTCCCACGAGACTCTTCAATCTTTGAAGGAAGAATACATGTAGGTCTCTACTCTGTGGCCTCCACAGCAGTGAACAGACAGATTGGCAAAAACTTCACTCCTGAATTATAATTTGTTTTCCTCTATGCAATGGAATTGAGGCTTTAATCGCAATTCATTAGGGAGAGGCACCATTTTGAATTAAGTGCCTGAGAAGTTAAGCATAATATCTCCACATTTCTTGTAGAAACATATAAAAAGGACATAAAATAACATCTATTTGGCTCTTAGTGATTGTGATATTAACAGTTGACATTAAATACCCCTGTTTCATTCATAAAAGCTGTACAGTTACATACACGCCTCATATGGAGCTTCACAGTGACCTTGATAAACAAGAGGTATTGTTATAATTTCCAATTTTAGAAAATGTCTTAAAATGGGCCAAATGGCTTGTTCACAGTTAAATTCATTTTTTCTCTTTTTTAATAAGATGCAATAGCAATTAGGTAAGCTCAGAATTACGTATGCTTCCATTTTGAGGGATCTCCATGTCAGAAGGATGAAGAGGCCTAATGATAATAGCTGACTTCTAATGAAGACATATTCTGTATTATTTTTGCAAACATTCATTTCCTGCAAGACAGGAAAGAAAGAAAGAAAGAAAGAAAGAAAGAAAGAAAGAAAGAAAGGAAGGAAGGAAGGAAGGAAGGAAGGAAGGAAGGAAGGAAGGAAGGAAGGAAAGAAAGAAAGAAAGAAAGAAAGAAAGAAAGAAAGAAAGAAAGAAAGAAAGAAAGAAAGAAAGAAAGGAGAGAGAGAGGAAGGAAGGAGAGAGAGAGAAAGAGGGAAGGGGGGGAGATAGAACAGAGCGTGTAAGTGGAGAACCCATGAGCAATGTAACCTCCCACTTGAGCAAGAGGAAATGAGTCACATCACGTCCACAGATTTCCAGTGAACTTTTAGAGCAGTATTAATCTCAGATGGTTGCTGGAACACACTGTCTTCCTATTTCCATACTACTTTGAAAGTCACAGTGTAGGTGAGATCCCCACTAATATTGCTCATTTTGGGTTTTTGTTTGTTTGTTTGTTTTATTTTAACTTATCAATATACAATGTAGTTGATTTTCGTGACCCTTTACCGATTGCTCTTTCCCCTCCCACGCATCAACTTCATATCTGTTCATTTGTCTTAACAAGTTCAATTGCTGTGATTGTTGTGTCTTCTTCCCTGTCCCCCTATTTGTTTGTATATTTATTTATTTATTTATTCATAGCTCCTACAAATAGGTGAGAACAAGTGGTATTTCTCTTTCTGTGCCTGACTTATTTCACATAATATAATTTTTTGTAAGTCCATCCATGTTGGTACGAATGGCAGTATTTCATCTTTTTTATAGCAGAGTAGTATTCCATTGTGTAGATATACCAGATTTTATTTATCCACTCATCTGATGATGGACATTTGGGCTGGTTCCAACTCTTGGCTATTGTAAACAGTGTTAACAATAAACATGGGAGTACAGGTATCTCTTTGGCATGATGATTTCCATTCCTCTGGGTATATTCCCAGCAATGGAATAGCTGGGTCATATGGTAGATCTATCTGCAATTGCTTGAGGAACCTCCACAACATTTTCACATGAAAAAATGCTCAACATCACTCAGCATTCAGGAAATATAAATCAAAGAAAGCCACTTTGAGGTACCATCTCACTCCAGTTAGGATGGCTAACATCCAAGAAACTGAGAAGGATAAATGCTGGTGAGGTTGTGGAGAAAAAGGAACCCTCCTACACTGTTGGTGGGACTGCAAAATGGTGCAGCCTTTATATTGTTTATTTTGAAGTACCTTCTGCCTCATTCTGATGAGATACATTGGCCACACATGAAAGTCAAAGAAAAATTGGGAAAATGCTCCAGACTGAAGGAACCTGAAAGAGACATGAAAACTAAATGTTAACACATGATTCTGAACTGGGTCCTTCGGCTACAAATACATCAATGAGACAATAGGTGAATTTGAATGGGATCTGAGAACTATGTGCGTCAATGCATGAATGTTAGCGTCCTGATTTTAATGGTTATATTTTGGTTGTAGAGGAAATGCCTTTAATTTTAGGAAATAAACATTAAGTAAGGATGAAAAAAATACCTTGACCATAAATACAAATGTACATCTTCCCCTATTGCTTCTAATATGAAGATAGGATTTACCTCCAGCAAATATACTCGGAGTTTCCTAATAAACACTGTTGCCTTAAAAAAAAAAGTACGGTTAACAGAAATATGCAGAAGAGCTGAATTAATCAATATGTGTCCAGCTTTATGTGCTAAGGAGAAACTTTCCAACTCTCATGGAATATGCTACAAAAGGAGAATGTACTTTTTAGATGCTTTCAAACTTTGTGGCAAAGGAATGACTTAGAATATTATGAGGTCTTAGGCCTTAGAATATTATGAGTTGTCACATCCTGGGGCAGTCATAGAGATTTCATGGCTTTTACCCTAGAAGAGCAAGAATTCCAGGCACATTTCTAAAATATTATCTTACTGTGGAATACACCTGTCAAAATTCCTGTTCCTTTGAAAGATGTGCTTAAAAAAAATACCCCAATGGAAGAAATGTCCTCGACTCATAGTTCTCAGGGTCAGGTTTATGTAAGGAAGCTTTGGGGACCAAATAACTGAACAGATGCCGGAAAACCTTAGACTTTCATTTGAGTAGAGGAAAGGGATTTATTAGACCACTAGATTAAAATTCCTGTATTTAAGACATATTTCACAAACACTTAATAGGGTTTTCCCACCCGTTAAGAGCAAACCAAGGGCACAATGTTCCATTTTAATAGGGGCAGTAACTCCATTTCATTTATAGACTAAACTGACAGAAAAAAAAAAAAAATACGAGGCCAGTTCTCGCCAGAGAAAACATGACTTAATACAAGTGCTCAGGCAATGTATTAGAAATAAAGGCCTGTCTGTAGCCTTGGCAATTTCTTTTACTTTTTTCTATTTTGGGGAGGGGGTGGTGATTTGGAAGAAAACGTCCTGTGGTTGGTATCCAATGAAGTTCACACTTCTGGGGCAGGACCTCTATTACATGCAGACATCATGAATTATAATTAGAGAACAGCCTATTTACACATGAAGGTGCACTGGGTCAAACAGAAAACCCTGCCAAGAATCTCAACTTTTGGCTGAGAAATAGTGGCGATTGGCATCAAGCAAATGGTCCTGGGATGGGGCAAAGCCAGGAGTTAGCAATAAGATTGAGTTTTCAATCCATGTGACGTTTCACAAATGCACGTAAGGAGACTGGTCATGGAGAGCTAGGGGGACCGATCATTTTGATAAAGAGGCCTCAAAAGAAGAAGAGAAATCCCCATATCTATCTCATAGAACTAGGCACACTTAAACTGCTGGCACAGGTATAACACTTTTTCAGGGAAATTTGGAAAAATCTGTATTAAAACCTTAAAAAATATAAATACCCATCTTTAGTAGTACTTCCTAAGTACAATATTCCAAAACAATATATATTTAAGTGCAAGGATGCTTATTGCAATGCTATCAAACCTAAAATATTGGAAATTATCTCAATTATTTTTGTAGAAAATTGGTTAAATAAATTAGACTAAACCCATAAATGGTATATACCATGCAGTCTTTGAGAAGGATAAAATATATTTATATGTATTGACATGGAAATATGTTCCCTGTATAGTAAGTTAAAAATAGCAGAATATGAAAAATATAAAGTATGATTTTATTTTTTGTTAAAAAAAGAATGTATGTGTTTGTATGAGTATTTAAAAAAAGATTTTTAAAGAAATACATATTAGACTACCTAAAGCAGTTAGTCTTGGCGAGTAGAGTTACTAGAAAATGTCCACTTGCTAAATATGTCATATTTCTATACTGTTTGAATTTAGATTTTTAAAGAAATACATATTAGACTACCTAAAGCAGTTAGTCTTGGCAAGTAGAGTTACTAGAAAATGTCCACTTGCTAAATATGTCATATTTCTATACTGTTTGAATTTTTAAACAAATAGAGGTCATGTTGTAATTAGAAAAGGCTACAAAAGTATTTCCAGTAAAAGAGAAGACAATCTATCTTAGGCGAAACTTAGATGTTGCGTTTGGACACACCTACTTTCTAATCCTGGCTCTGCCATTTACCTGCTGTTGACATGGGGGAGGCCACCAAGCGTCTCCTAGTTTATCCTCTACTTTGTTAAGTAAGGACATTTCTTTATTCCTGGGCCGATGATGGGGATTATGTTAAGTAATGTTTGTAGGGCCTGGCCTAGTGCCTGGCATGCACAAGGTGTTCAGTTAAGGAAAAGAAAAAGGGAATCCCTTGTCTTTTTAACAGGTGCAGTGGGCAAGATCTAAACTTCAGCCACAGATGGCAAACCATAACCAAGAGGGATTTGGCCTACTTAATATGTAGCTTGCTGCTTGGCACTGTCTGGAAGAAAAGTAGGTGACATGTTACCTCTATGTAAAGCACTTGACTTCCGGGTGGGAGACTGATAACTGCGATTAGTAACATATCTTGAGCATCTGATAACTCATTTAATCATTACAGCTACTATTGTAGAGAGACACTATTCTTATTATCTCCATTTTACAGGTAAAGAAACTAAGGTGCATGTGTATAAGTTATGTGACTTGGCCCCACATCCAGCTGGTTAGGGGTAGTGCTGAAACTAGAAACCAGAACACTGGCTTCTGATTCTGAGCTCTTAACCACCAAGGCACACTCATGCCAAATAATTAAGGGCAAGGCCAGGGTTAGAGAGCAGAATTTATGGAAAAGAGGAAGCTTCCATAACAGAGGGTCAGCCACCTAAATCTTGGAAAAGGCCAGTGGTGCTCAAACTTGAGTGACCATAATGTCCTGGAGGGCTTGTTCTGAGGCAGATTATAATAAGTTCTGCCCCCAGTGTCTGATTCAGCAGGTCTGGAATGGGGCCTGATGATTTGCATTTCTAACAAGCTCCCATGTGATGCCATGCTGCTAGTCAGGGACTCCACTTTGAGAACTGCTGCCCTAAGACCTCTGGGCTGCACAGGATTCCAACCAATCAGGGACAAGGGTAACGCAGGTCAGGAAGTGAGCACCCTCTAAATATTCAGCTCTCTCCCTATTTCCTGGTCGTGGCATAGCCAGACTGGCTTTTTAAAATGTCAAATCATATGAGTATTTTTTAAAGAAATGTAGTAAGAACCATTGTTTATAAATACAACCCTATTGCCCTTTGGTTTCCACCTCTGAGTGACACAGCATCCAAGAAGTGTCCTTCAACAGCCAGTCAATGAAATCAAAAGGAATTTGATTCTTTATCTGAGTCTATTGAAGGACCTCACTGAGGACCCAATTCATCACTCACCTCATGTCACCTCCTGTAAACCCTTTCCCATCCTCAATTTTCTTTGACCCCACATTCTCAAGGACTTCTCTCATCCAAACTCCTGCCAAAAGATCTCTCTTTAACCCTGGTAAAAACATGCATCTTGTTATCTTCCTATTTCCCTTCCCAAATTCTGTCTCAATAAAGCTTAAAGAAGCTTTGCCTCTATGTTGTCTTCAGGAGTTTTATAGTTTTAGGTCTTACATTTAAGTCCTTAATCCATTTTGAGTTAATTTTTGTGGATGGTGTAAGATAGGATTCTAATTTCATTTTGTTTTTGTTTTTGTTTTTGCATGTGGACATGTAGTTTTCTGAACACCATTTATTGAAGATACTATCCTTTCCCCATTGTGTATTCTTGGTGTCCTTGTCAAGGATCAGTTGACCATTTAAGCACAGGCTTATTTCTGGGCTCTCTATTATGTTCCATTGGTCTACTGTACTGTTTTAATTACTGTAGCTTTATAATTTATTTTGAAATCAGGAAGAGTGATGCCCTCAGCTTTGTTCTTATTTCTCAAGTTTGCTTTGGCTGTTCTAGGACTTTTGTCATTCCATATGAATTTTACTATTTTTTTTTTATTTCTGTAAACAAATGCTGTGAGATTTTGATAGAGATAGCATTGAATCTTTAGATTGCTTTAAGCAGTATAGACAATTTAACAATATTAAGTCTTCAAATTCATGAACATAAAGTGTCTTTCTATTTATTTGTGTGTTTAATTACTTTCATCAATGTTTTGTAGTTTTCAGTGTACCAGTCATTTCCCTCATTGGTTAAGTTGATTCCAAAGTATTTTTTTCTTATCTATGCTATTGCAAATGGGATTATTTTCTTAATTTTCTGTTCTGATAGTTCATTGTTAGTGTGCAGAAACACAACAGATTTTTGTATGCTGATTTTGTATCTGCAACTGTAATGAATTTGTATATTAGTTCTAACAGTTCTTTTGGCAGTGTCTTTAGGGTTTCTCAAACATACATACATATATATATATATACATATATACATATATATACACGTGTATGGCTAGTTGGTTAGTTCAGTTGGTTAGAGCACGGTTCTGCTAACACCAGGGTCCAAGTGTCAATCCCTGTACTGGCCAGCCACCAAAAAATAAAAAAAAAAAAAAGAAGAGCCTTTCTTAAAACATTCACTTGACTTCCATATATATTTATGT
>NW_007730537.1:155269-176760 GCF_000696425.1 Galeopterus variegatus
AAAAAAAAAAAAAGAAGAGCCTTTCTTAAAACATTCACTTGACTTCCATATATATTTATGTATATACATATGTACATGTATATCATATTATCTGAAAACAGAGAGAATTTCACTTCTTACTTTCATATTTGGTTTCCTTCTACTTCTTTTTCTTGCTTAACTGCTCTGACTAGGACTTTTTGTTCTATGTTGAATAGAAATGGTGAAAGTGGGCATCCTTGTCTCGTGCATGATCTTAGAGGGAAAGCTTCTGTTTTTTAACCATTGAGTATGATGCTAGCTGTGGGCTTGTCATATGGGGACTTTATTATGTTAAGCTGCATTCCTTTTACACTGGTTTGTTAAGAGTTGTTATCATGAAAAGGTGTTGAATGTTGTCAAATGCGTTTTCTGTATCTATTGAGATGATCATATGCTTTCTTATCCTTCATTCTGTTAATATGGTGTATCACATTTCCTGATTCATTTATGCTGACCCATCCTTGCCCCCCAGTGATAAATTCCACTTAATCATGGTATATGATTTTTTAATGTGCTGCTGAATTTGATTTAGTAGCATTTTGTTGGGTATTTTTGCATCTATTTTCATCGGGAATATTAGCCTGTAATTTCTTTTCCTTGTAGTGTCTTTGTCTGGCTTTGGTATCAAGGCAGTGTTGGCCACATGAAATGTGTTTATAAGTGTTACTTCTTCGATCTTTTGGAAGTGTCTGAGAAATATTGTGTTAATTCTTCTTTAAATGTTTGGTAGAATTTACCTGTGAAATCATCTGGCCCCAGGCTTTTCTTTGTTGAGAGGTTTTGGTATAGGCAGTGATTTGGATATGATTTGAATATAACACCAAAAGCACAGGCAATGAAAGCAAAACTGGACAAGAGGGACTACATCAAACTGAAAACTTCTGCATGGAAATGGAAACAATCCACAGAGTGAAAAGGCAGCCTATGGAATGGGATAAATTATTTACAAACCATGTATCTGATAAAAGCTTAATATCCAAAATATATAAAGAACTTCCACAACTTAATAACAAAAATATAAATAACTTTATTTTAAAATGCTCAAAGGACCTAAATACACATTTCTTCAAAAAAAAAAAGTACAAATGGCCAACAGGAATATGAAAAGCTGCTCAACATCACTAACCATCAGGGAAATGCACATCAAAACCACATGAGATATCACTTCACACCTGTCAGGATGGCTANCTGAGGGTTGCGATCCGTTGCCGGTCACGAAAAAAAAAAAAAAGACAAAAAGGACAAAAAAAAAAAACCCCATTAAAATGCTCAAAGGACCTAAATACACATTTCTTCAAAAAAAAAGTACAAATGGCCAACAGGAATGTGAAAAGGTGCTCAACATCACTAATCATCAGGGAAATGCACATCAAAACCACATGAGATATCACTTCACACCTGTCAGGATGGCTATTATAAAAAACAAATACAGAAGATAACAAATACTAGTGAGTATGTAAGAAAAAAGGAACCTTGTACACTGTTTGTGGGAATGTAAATAGGTGTAGGCCACAGTGGAAAATAGTATGGAAATTCCTCCAAAAAGTAAAAATAAAAAAGCAATTCCAATTCCGGGTATATATTCAAAAAAAATTGAAATCAGGATTTTGAAAAGATGTCTGCACTTCCATGCTCTTTGCAGCATTATTCACAGTAGCCAGGTCATGGAAACAACCTAAATGTCTGCTGATGGATGAATGGATAAAGAAAATGTGGTATATACACACGATAAACTATTACTCAGCCTTAAAAAAGAAGATGATCCCACCATTTGCAAACAATATGGATGAACCTGGAGGACATTATCCTAAGGAAAATAAGCCAATCACAGAAGGACAGATACTGCATGATTCCACTTACATGACGTATCTAAAATAGTCAGTCTTACAGAAGCAGAACATAGAATGGTGGTTGCCATGGACTGGAGGGGGAGAAGAAGATGGGGAATTGTTGCTCAACTGGTATAAAGCTTCAGTTATGCAGGATGAATAAGTTTTAGAGATCTGCTATACAATTTACTGCCTATAGTTTACGATACAGAAATGTGCATTTAAAAACCTATTAAAAGGGTAGACCTCATGCTAAGTGTTCTTATCACACACACATGCAGAAAACCCACAAAGACACAAGGAAGCTTTTGGAGGTGTTGGATATGTTTCTTATCTTGATTGTAGTGATGGTTGCGTGGGTGTATACACATGTCCAAACTCATCAAATTGCATACATTAAACTTGTGGAGGATTTTTTTTTTTTTTTTTTTTTTTTTTTAGTATATCAGCTATACCTCAATAAAGCCCTTAATAATGAGTAAATAAATAAAGTTCAAAGGACCATGGTAGTAAGAAAAATACCTAGGAATTTGCAATCTACCTTATTTTGTCTATTATTACCACTAAAATTACTGCTAGTTAAGAAGCTAGGTGATACTTTTTTTCTATTTTTGTCAGTTCATTTTGTCAGATAATTCTGCCCTAGTTACTTATTTCTGTAAGAACAAAAATAGTATATACTAAGTCTATTTTTGTTGCTGTATTCTTTTGAGGTGGAACAGTAAAAGTATAAACTCTGAGTCCCAGAATTAAAAATATATATGTACAAAAACAAAATGAAGCCATCTCCATAAAAAGTTTAAATGATGTAAATAAAAGGGAATTCTAAAAATTAAAGAGAACTTTTAAATGTAATCTGTAGCAATCTCAATTCATTAAATGTAATCTGAGATTTGATATCATGTTGGAAAATTTGAAAGATCCCATCATGTTGTGACTAATCAAATATTCTTGGCTAATAACATCTTGGGAGAGAACAGTGCCAATTTTCTCATTGACTTTTTTGGGGAGAGAGGGGTGCAATCCAGAAAGTAGGTTATGGGTTTCTTACTCTTGTTCCCAGAAAATGCCTCCATTGCCTCCAAAAAGCAATGAAAAAATGGCCCACTTACTTAGGCTTCAGATTTCCCATCCACTCTTCAACCAGTGTGATCTTTCTTTAATATGTTATACATAGGAGTCTGAACATAAGGATTCCCTTGAGAAAATGTTTCCGCTGCTAAAAGTAGGTTGCAGACCACGGTGATAGATCATCTCAATGGTAAAAACATACATTTCCCCTTGCGAGACTCAATAAAACTATTTTCAAGTTTAATGAAAAAAAAATATGCCATAAACATTTTTTTATTTTTCCTGAATTATCCCTTCTAAAGGAAAAAGAGGATTACTGGTCACTGAAGTAGAGTATGGTTTTGTATCTTTTGGGTTTGTAGGAAAATAAGAAGTTCTGTCTCTGCCTTTACCTTATGTCACCACCCACAGGCAAAACCAGTCCATTTGCTCCTGTTGAGGGTCCCGAGGATGATGTTACAGAAAGGATTTGGCTGTCTTCTATTTGTGTCTGTTTCAAAGGTTATAGACAAAGCCCTAGTTTCTATATTTCTCTAAATACACCATAACATAAACACGATGTACAGAATCATGTAATCCAGTGGCTCCCAACTCCCATTGCACCTCCAAAGCTCTTGGGAGCTGTTAAAAATTCTAGATTCTTGGGCCTCATGCCAGATCTACTGAATCAGAATTTCCAGGGATAATGTTGTGCATATTCAAGAAAGAGCAACATGAGAACAGCTTTTTTATCTGATAGAGTATGGATGTGTTGTCCCCCCAAAACTCATGTGGAAATCCAATCCCGAATGTGTCAGTGTTGGGAGCTGTTTGAATCATGGGAGTCCCTCATGAATGGATTAATGCTCTCCCTGGGGAATGGGGGTCCTGAGTGAGTTCTCGCTCTATTAGTTCCCATGACAGCTGGTTGTTTAAAAGACCCTGGTGTCTCCCCACCTCTCTCTTGCTTCCTCTCACCATGTGATCTGCTTGTATCCACCAGCTGCCTGTCACTTTCTGCCATGAGTGGAAGCAGCCTGAGGCCCACAACAGATGCAGCCGTCCCAGAATTGTGAGCCAAATAAACCTCTGTTCTTTGTAAATTATCCCATCTCAGCTGTTCTGTTATAGCAATACAAAAATGGACTAATATATCATCCTTTTTCCTGTAATCGGGCCATCAACAATATAATGAGGTGAAGCTGGCTTCACAATCTGAGCACTAAGGTCTGCTCATCACCCACTTTGACACCAACAGGGGGGCAAGTCAGGGAGCCCAAGAGAACTGAGCATGCCCTTGCCCATCATGCATACGCCCTTCCAAGACCAATGTACTCTACTGAGCACCATCTTGGCTTCTTAACTCCATGCCATACACTGCCAAAGATAGATGATGCTCCTGGGGAGAAATGTCATGGTCTCCTGGCTCAGCATCTTTTGAAAGTAATTGTCCTGTGCAATGCTCAGTGGAAACTTAAGTTCTATGTTCTAGTTCAGGACATGCTATTAGCACTGATCCCCACACTAAAAGCCACCATGCAGCTGGGCTCTGAAAAGTCTTGCAATAGCAAAATCTGTTGTTGTTTTTTTTTCTTTAGCATTCCTCACCCATGGTTGACTATGGCATCCTTTTCTTACTAACATCCCTATTATTATCTGAGAAACCCACTCTGGCAAATGCTGATCCAGACTGTGAGCTGCTGAATATAAAGTCCAATGTCCCCCTGATCTTTGTACTCCTTAAAAAGCAACCGGAGAAGGAGAGGAAGTGAGGCAGAACACAGCAACAGGAAAGACACAGGTTGGCTGAAGGGATTTAGCAACATGATAGTAATCAGAGAACCTGAGTGTAATTGTGTGTGTTGTTTCTGAAAGCATCTCAGCCAGGCTGGTGGTCCGACATCCTAATTAGCTAATGGGTACAGGAGGGTTTTACATGTTTAGAAATGAAGGCTTATTGGATCAGCACTCAAAGATACTTGCATTTTTTAAAATTGCCATTTTCCTGTAAGATTGTGATCCTCAAACTTTAGCATGCATTGAATCCCCTGCAGGGCTCATTAAAACACAGATTGCTGGGCCCCACACCCAGAGGGTCCAGTGCAGCCAGTTGGGAGTGGGGTTTGAGATTTTGTATTTCTAACACGTTCCCAAGGGATGCTGATGTGGCTGGGCTGGGGACCACACATTGAGAAGTGCTGTTTTAAGAGAAGAGTGACAGAAGAGGGGACGGGAATAGAAAGTGACAAAGGAAGAGAGAAGAGAGCAAAAAGAAGAGAGAAGGGGCAGGAGAGAAGAGGAAAAGGCGATGAGAATGAGCAGTGAGTGAGGGAAAGAGAAGAGAGAAAGATTGAAAGGAGAGCTACAGAAGGAAATGACCACAAAAGAAGGCAGGAGAGTAAAAGAGAAGAAAGAGAAAGAGGGAGAGACTGAGCTGCTGGAAGAATTGCGTGAGGGTTGCCAAGGGGTCAACACGGGCATCAGGGCACAGAACCAGCAGGAGGTGAGCCTGAGGCATTTGTAGAGCCACCTACTGTATATATGTCTAGAAGGTTCCCATCAATACTTCTTGTGGATATACCTGGAATTCCAGTTCTCTGGCCTCAGCTGCTTTGGAAGCAAATCTGGCTCCAGTTAAAGAAAAGACATGAGAAAAGAGGACAAAATTCTCCTGAGGCCCCGTTTTCCCATCCTGACCCCCTTTCTCCTGGGTATTGTTGGATCCTAGATCTCCTTTCCACCTTCCCCACTGACCCAGATGAGCTGCCAACTCACACTGTAGTCAATTCTCCGACCCCAGACACCTCTGATCCCGATTGCTGACTGGGATATGTCCTCCAGCCATCCCAAGACTTCTTTGAGCTCTACTTTTGAAGTCATGCTGGTCCCCACCCCCCAAGCCAGGAAAACAAATGGTATCTTGGGGGTGCAAGGAAGCCCCATTGGGGGTTGCTGATGAAATTCACTTGTTGTTCCTGGGGCTGCCTACCCAGCTAGGACATGTGCATCATCAGAACCCGGAGCCACCTCCACAAGAGCAAATCCTAGTGGGTGGAGAGAAGCCAAGGCTTGGCTATGCCACCTCATTCTAAAGAGGCACACAATGACCCCTGGAGATGGATTCTGTTGTAGCAACAGAGCGATAAATAGGCTGAAGAATTGTGGGCTCAGCCTGGGAAGTCAACTAGGATGGCAGCGCCTCTCTCCCCTGGAGGTGCGAGAAATCCTCACTATAAATCAGGGAAATTAAATAGAGTGCAGGGCTTAGGGGCATTGCTCAAGCTCCTAATCCAGATCCTAGGGTTGCTGAAAGGGCTGCCACGCCCAGCAGCCTAGAAGTAAGAAAGCTATGTTGCATGCACTTTGCCCTCCCTGGAGCCCAGCGAGGAGGCTGGACCTGGTAGAAACTTCTACTGTTTAAGCTGCTTTGCAATCCCAGGAAAGAGGAATGCAAGAGCTAAAAAGGGGCTCAGAGACCCTCTCCTCCTAGTGCTTCCTTTCTAAGGGCAGGGAAACTGAGGCCAGATGAAGGGGAACTTGTACAAAGACACAAAGACATTAGTTATCAGCAGGATCACAGGCACATAAAATTGCAGGTGCCAACTGGAAGCTGTCAGGGAGCAGTTCACAGGCGATTTGCTTTAAGAATCATGAGCTCATGCAGGACAAGAAGTGAAGAGGAAGGAAAGTTCTTCCGTGAGGCTGGACCCATCTTTACAACAAACAAGACAACAACAAACACACGTCTTTTCCTATTGGACATTTATGCAAGCACATGCATACATTTAGGCAAAATTTTGTCACACCTTTAGAATAAGCAGATAAGCAATGTGGGGAGAATGAAAACCCTACTGTGCAAATAAAAGAAAATAGCTGCAGAGTTCTGAGCATTCATGATGGCTCAGACTCCAGCCCAAGCCCTTCAATTCGGTCTTCTCACTAAACCCTCACAAACACCCGAAGGATCTACTCTTGTTCCTACCATTTTTAAAATAAGGAAACTGAGGCACAGAGAGGATAAGATCATTGCTTGAGATTGAAATCTGGTCTGTCTGTGTTTTTTACTTAACTCTCCAATATGAGCATTTCTCAGTAGCAGAAATTATTTTTCTATGACATCACCTTTAACAGCTGACTACAATCCCATGGTAGAGTGGACACAATATCTCTGAGGGTGGGGGCTGTGGCTCATCCCCATGGCAGAGGTCTGCAAACTTTTTTTTCTTAGAAGGTCAGAGAGTACGTATTATCTTCTTAGCTGGCCCTATTGTCCTATCTGCCATTGCACACGTGAAAGCAGCCATAGACAATACATAAAACAATAAAACTTTATTTACAAAAACAGGAGAGCTGGATGTGGTCTGTAGGCTGTAGTTTGTGGACCCCTGCCCTACAGTGATGTCAGCAACTTGCTGCAAGTCTCACACATAGTAAGTGCTCAATCATAACAGTTGTTGTTACTGCTGTTATATACCAAAGTAGCTTTAACAATATACAGTATTATAATATATCTCTAAGCCAGCCTCTCAGGAACAGACAAAAAGATCCTGGACAGCAGTGATTCTTCAACTTCCTTATATATGAGAGTCCATGGCACTTGTTAAAAATGCAGAAGTAGCCCCATCTCCAAAGTCAATCTGAGTTAGGGCCTAAGAATCAGCATTTTACTTTTTTTAAGACTCTGCAACTTAAACGCTCAATCTCAGGTGGCCCCGATGTGGGGGCTGGGTGACCATGCTCAGAGAAACACTAAATGTTTGCTTAGATAGATTATGAGCTGGAAAGAAAGGAAAGGCATCATGGGGAAGGCTGGCAGGCACTTTATGAGTAGGGAGGAGCAAGGCGGGTGCCCCTAGCAGGACAACCCTTGGAACCAGGTTAGGATGTCCCTAGAAAAGACAGTGACTAGATAAGCATGGCTGAGTGTTGAGAACAATAGACCTCATTAGGAAAGCACCTACTGTGTGCCAGATGATTCCCCCAATCACTCTCGAACAGCTGTCCCCCACATTAGAATGAAAGGAAGAGCAGAACTTGCTTAGGATGATCAGGATGTCAACATGACATCAGGGTTTGTAATCATGCCACTTAATTGCAGAACTTACACAGAGACCTGGGACTTGAAGGAATGAGAAAACTGGGATTCAGAGGCTGAACCAGGCTCAGAATGAAAGAGAGACTCACAAGTGTTCAAGACTCAAATAGGTCTGTAGAGGAAAAGCCAGGCTACCCATCAAGCTCTGGATCATGTTGACTGGCTGATTTCCCAACAGCCCTAAGGGGAAGTTCTAGGATTTCCAATTCCAGGCAAGGGAATAATGGTTCTTAGAATCAAGTTCAGATGACCCACTCTACCCACAATGCACCTGCATCAGGATTCAGGCTCCTGACGCCTGTGTTCCTGCTGTGGTTTGGCAAAGGGACCCCTTCTACCTCCTGCTCCACTCAGCAGCCACCCTGAGCATGCAGTCGGCACTTGATAAATGCCTGCTGAGTTCCCCAGCTGCCCAAATCATTTTCCTTTCTCCCTCCCAGTATTTTAGCGATGATAGTAACAAAAGCAATGATTTATTGTAAGCTTACCATGTGTGAACACTTTCTTCATTTAAAGTGACTTAATCTTCACAGCATTCCCCATGGTAATCATGAGATAATTCATGTGTATTTCACTGAAGTCCCACATCCACAAAATGTTATATCCATTTTAAAGATGTGGAAGCTAATGCTCAGGAAGTTTAAGCAATGTTTTTAACCAAATTGTAGAGTTATAAATAGAGGACACAGAATTTGATATGTATAACCACCAGGCCACAAGCCTCATTAATTTCAAAACATCCTCTTATGTGTGATTTCTTTTGCTTCTTACAGCAATCTGTGTCTTGTTATGGGAGGTGATGGTTCTCAAAAGTGTGGTTTCTAGAGGTTTCTAGATCAGCAGCATCCACATCCCTTGAACCTGATAGAAATGCAAATTCTCAGGCTCTCCACCAGACCCAATGACTCAGAAACTTGTCAGGAGAGGGACCCAGCAACCTGTGTATTAACAACCCCTCCAGGCTATTCTGATGTGCACTCAAGTTTGAGAACAAGTATGTAAGAGATTCTTTTTCTCTGTTTACAGATGAGCAAACAAAGAACAGAGAGGTCACGTGGCTTGTCAAATGCTGCACAGACAGTGGTTGTAGGCTGGGCCTTAAACCCATTGTTCAGGGTTTCTCATCAGAATCACCCAAGAGATGCACTAAAATGCAGTTTCCTTGGCCCTCCTAGACCTACTGACTCAAGAATTCCAGGACTGAAGCCCCAGGATCTGCATTTTAACAAACTCTCAGGTGATTCTAGAGTTTAATTCTCCCAAAGCACCTATTGGACCAGAATCACATAGTTCTTTCCTGCTTCTGCTGCCCAATTTCCTTCCTTTCTCTCCACACCACTTTATTTTCTCCCCTCTCCTATGCTTTAGGACTCTCTCTACAGGTAGTTAGTTGTACATAAGGAGTTTTTTGCAGAGAAATCAGAAGAAACCAGGTACCTTGCCTTACACCTCTCAATTCTTAAGCTGTTTAATTTAAAAAAAATTACAAGTCATCCACAAATATATTTATTGCAAGCATTTTAAACACTACAGATTTTATAGATTTTTAAAAAGTAAACGCTGTTTTTCTTCTGATTGTTCTCAAAGCCAGGCCACCCCCAATTATTGTTAACAGTTTCGTGTGTAACTTTCCAGACATCTAAAATTCCTATTTAAATATGTACATGCACATATACACTCAGATGATAATTCAAAACAGAAATGGGATTATACTGTTTTTGTTATACTGTGGCACAGCTTACCTAATAAGATACTATGTACATCTCTGCATGTTGTGTTTTTCATTACACAAGAATATAGCCTATTCTTACTGATAGCTATTGGAGTGTCCCACTTTGTAGCGTCCTGTAGTGGATTGAATTATGTACCCCCAAACTCCCTGGAGCTTTAATTGTATCCCCCAAGTTTTATGTATTAGAAACTTAGCCCCCGCTGTGACTGTTAAGAGGATGGGAAATCCTATTATTGTAATTGAAAAGTGGAGCCTTGAAGAGGTGATTGGATTCTAGGACTGTGTAGCAGTGAATGGATTAAAAATGCTGGTCAAGGGCGTGGTTCTGAGGGCTTTAAAAGAAGAGGAGAGTCTGTCTTTCTCTCTCTGTTCTCTCTGCTTCCACCATCTTGCAATGTGAGACCCCTGTAAATGTCACCACCAGATGGACTTTGGACTTCCCAGCCTCAGAAACTTTAAGAAATAAATGTCATTTTTCTTTATACATCACCCAGTCTCAGGTATTCTGTTTTACCAACACAAAAGAGACTAATGCACCTCCTATTTTTCACTATTATGAATAGCATGACCCAAATATGCTTGTATATAGACTTTTTAAGCATGAATATTTCTGAAAGGTGAGTTGCTTCAGAGAGCAAAGACTGGGGTCCTGCCTTCTGTCCACTTGACAATTCTATTCTATCTTATTTCCAGCCAGCCATTTCTATGCCTGGGTGGGAAACTGACATGCAATGACAGCCACTTGGTTTCATTGCAGTTTTTCCTTTTTACCTGCTTCTGGGAGTAAGAGAGAGTTGAAAACTGAAATGGATGTACTTTATTGTCAAAGTGGGAAGATTGTCACAGATGCCAATTTGAGCTTCAAGATGTTAAGTAAGGGAAGATGCTCTCCACACCATTCCTAGAGGGAGGGCAGGGGTTCTTTCTGATTGAAAAACTTGGCTGTTTTCAGCAACTGGGAAAGTTGGTGAATTTTCCCAGGTTAAGTGTGTATGATGGCAGAGCTTGTGTGAGCGGCTGTCTTTGTCTCTCTATTCCTCAGTGCTATTTTCTGAGGTCCCAACCCTGTGTGATTTCAGCATAAACACCACACTGCCACCCACCCCCACTGGCTCCTGATGACTCAGTCACACACTCATCTCCAAGTCATTGGAGAATGGAAATCATGAGCAGAGGCTGGCTCACACCCAGGGGGTGACAGCACGTCCAGAAAATCAGGGATTCCCCATCGTGCCAAGGAGGCGCGAGTGGAGACAGCCGATTCTCCATGGTCAGGAGGGAGATGCTTCAAAGCTCCAGGCCTCTGGGGTTGGCAGAAGAATTTGTTGTTTTGGGAAACCGTGCATTGCAGCCATTGTGAGAGAACAGAACTGTCTTCAAGGCAAAAGAAACAACAAAGCAGAAATAGACCATGCAGTAATGGTGAATTACTATCTCAAGTCTCATTGGGGTCATGCTCTTAATTATAAATAGTATTCAAAACCCATTTCTCTCCCTTATTAATTGTAACAGTGAAATTTCTTAAGCAGTTACACTCTGTTTCAGGCACTGTCCTAGACACTTGGAATATCTTATTCCATCTAATCCTCAGGACAACCCTTTTGATAGGCATTATTATGACCATTGTAAGTTGAAGAAACTGAGTCTCAGGTAGGTTAGACAAGCACTTTGTAAACACAGTTAAGCAAGTGTGAATGCCAGACTTTGTGAATGATTATGATAAGCACAAAATGAAAGGTTCCAATACACCTTAACAATCATTAGAGAAAAGGAGCAAATGCATCTGGCCTCAAAATTTGTATTAGTTAACTGCTGCTGCGTTATAAATGACCCCTAAAATTAGTGGCTTAAAACTACAAACATCTGTTATCTTATAGTTTCTGAAGGTCAAGAATCTGGAGCAACATAACTACATGGTTCTGGTTCAGAACCTCTCACAAAATTGTAGTCAAGTTGTCAGATGGCTGCAGTCTCATCTGAAGGCTTGACTGGGAGAAAATTTATTTCCAAGCTTGTTCATGCAGCTGTTGTCAGGCAGCCTCAGCTCCTCACTATGTGGGTCTCTCCCAAAATAGCTTCCCCCAGATCAAGTCGAAAGTTTGAGAGAGAGAGAGAGAGAGAGAGAGAGAGAACCTGCAATCTCCCTTTTTACTTTATCTCAGAAGTGACACACCATCACCTCTGCTGTATGTTACTTGTCACACAGACAAACCCTGGTTTGATGTGGGAGGGAAGTCCATAAGAACAGGAGCATTGAGGGTCATCTTGGAGGCTGGCTACCATAAAGATGCATCTTTTAGCTAGAAAAGATTCGAAGTCTTCATGTGATACAACACATCCAAGGTCCCAGTATCTGTTTTCTTCTGCATTTACCACTCAGACAAAAAGCAATTGTGTAAAATAGAAGGGGAACACTTCTTACTACAGTGTGGGGAGCTTCTGTCTGTGGATTGAATGTCCCTCCAAAGCTGACTGAAGCTTAATCTCCACTGTGATAGTGTTAAGAGAGTGGGGAATCCTATTATGGTAATTGAAAGGTGGGACCTTAAAGAGGTGATTAGATTGTGAGGACTGTGTCCTTGTGAATGAATTGATCCATTTATGGAACAATGGGCATGGTTCTGAGGGCTTCAAAAGGAGGGCAACTGAGAAGCTTAGCTTTCTGTTGCTCAGCCATCTCGCCATGTGATAACCTTTGTCACTGTAGAGTCAACACCAGGAAAAGTTCCTCACCATAAGTGTTCCCTGAACTTTGGACTTCCCAGCCTCTGAAACTATAAGGAATAAAATCTATTTCTTTATAAATTACCATGTTTCAGATATTCTTTTATAAGCAGCAGAGACAGATTAACACAAATATCAATCAATAAGCTTTATTCCCATCAATTCAGTCTCCTCAAGAAGTGGGCAGTTTGCATTATTCTGATCCTTACCATCTTGGATCAAGGATGCTGGTTATTCTAACTTTGCCCCATCCTCATCTCAAAATCAATTCTCCATTCTGCCTTGCCCTCTCTGTGACCCATGAAGACTGTAAGACCTGTGTTTCCTTACCACTGGCTTCCAGTTGGATTTGGCCAGTGGGAATCACCAGCAGAAGATTGGAAGGTAGCAAGAGAGAAGGGCTGGGGTATTAATACCCCTACTCCTGTCTGCTTCTGCATCAGAGTTCTGAAAGTGGTTGTGGTCCTTCATGTCTATACCTCTCACAGGGTGGCCTCAGCTCCATGGTTCCAGCCCTCACTGGACCTGAGAACCCTATTTACTTCCTTGCTCCTTACATTCCAGGGTTGGTAACAACTTTCTGCTGTTAAAATTCTCTGAATGCTTCACTATCCATTTCTGGTCCTCCTAACACAGCTCACACCTCTATAAATAACCCTTTCAGAAATGTCTCTTGGTTTAACCAGCTGAATAGAATTATTTTTCTCTGCTAAGATCCAGGCTCCACAGAGAATAAAATGACTCCCACACCTTTATTTCTTCACACTTCAAGACAGTCCTTTAAACATGTGTAAGTGTGGAGAAGGGCATAAGGTTCACTTTGGTAAACACAGCATTTGAGAAGATTCCTTGAATCATACTAGGGAGTCTGAGCACCTTGAATTTATGTGGCCATGACAACCACATCACTCCACCAGTACCTTTTGAGCCATCAAAAATTTTATGCATTTTAAATGTGGAATACATGAGTGTGGGCTTTAAAAGGATTCCCAGTGCATGGTTACCTAGGGCACTGAGATTTGAGAAGCTTCAGTAAGTCCTTTCTCATCCCCCAAATCCTGCCTCCCTACCAAAATCACTTCATAGTTTGCTATTTGGGTTCCATAATGCCACGTATAGCCTCCTTTTTAGTATAATTTCTTTATAAGAATCTTTACTGGTTTTTCTTTCTGGAGAAAGAAGGTAAAGTAAATCTAGGTTTTAAAACTTCCTTTCCTCAGTTGAATGAAATGCAGTTACTGATAGTGTGAAAGAGAGAAGAGAGATAGCAGATCACTCACTCATGCATTCATTCGTTCATTCATCTGTTCATTCCCAGATTTTTTACCTATGTGCTGGAAGGTTCTGAGAGTGCAGAAATAAATCTGACAAGGTCTCTTCCCTCAAGGAGACCAGGATTTACAGAAATTAAGCCAGTAAAAGCAAAACAGTTCAAAGTAAAGTGGACCTTTTTTGTAGTTATGTTTTGTTTTTTACTTTAGATTTTATCTCTTTTCCTCTACCACGGAAGGTCAAATTGAGGGAGCATTCTCCCATGTGCTGTGTTCCACAGAGAGCAGATTAAACAATTAGGATGATTTTGTTTGTTCATGTTTAAGAAGCCTTTCTCAGGCAGGCTTTTTGGAGGAGGGGTGGAGAAGGAGGGAGAAAAAGCCAGTAGAAAAATCTTCTAGTTAGACTATACCTCTGAGCTAAAAAAAAATCCCTTTTTAAAATTTTATGAAAGAAGAAAAAATAATCCTCTCACTTCCCCACTTTGATGAATCCTTGCTCTAGAGCAGTTCCTGAAGTTATAACACTACACAGCCCCATTAGTGCAATCATCAGCTATCAGTTCAAGCTGGAGAAAGACAAATGAAGTTTACATCTATTGTCCAGATACACCTTTAACACCATAATTATAGATGCACGCATCGAGACAGAAAGGAATCTTCGATGGTTGCTGCTGTTGTTTTTTTGTTTGTATTTTGGTGGAAGTTCTTTTATTTTAATTTTTTCTTGTAATTTAAAAGATCTAAGGGAGTTGGCTTGGAAAGATGTTTGTACTGTACTGTTGGATGGGAAAAGTTGGTTACCAAAATGTATATACAGTTTCAGCTCACTTTCATGTACATATATGTGGGTGTGTCTATATGTGTGTGTATGTATATATGTAATATATATGTATGTATCGAAAATATAGAAGGATGTAAAATAAAAAGTAAATAGTTTTTCTAATTCTAAGTAGCAAAATTACAGGTCATTTTTATTTTCCTTTTCATGTTTATATGTATTTTTAACCTTTTTTTTTTTCTTTTTTGCTACCATTTATGGAATACTTTTTATGTTCTCTCATAAGGGCTCTTTACATCCATTACCTTATATAATTCTTTCAATTACAAAGAAGGTTGTAGTACAGCTCCAGTTATGCAGATCAAGAAAGTGAGGTCCAAAAAGGTTAAGATTCTTGCCTCAGCTCACACAACTAGTAAGTTGTGACTCCAAGATTTGATCATGTTTTGCATGTGAAAATATATTTTTAAATATTATCTAGAAAGAGGACTATGGAATTAATTCTCAAGAAACTAATTTGAAGAAAGAAAGGGAAGGTCAAAACTTAAAAATATTTTGAAAACTACCTACTGCATCTTCCAGAAGCCATGTTCTTTGGTAAAATTTTCAGATATCGGTGTGGTTAATATGACACGAAAAAAGACCAGCAAACAGAATGATGACATTTTTATAAGAGTGTGTGTGTGTATCTGTGTGTTATATTTTTTAGAAATCTAAGATGATTTTCATTATTAGATTCAATATTAATTTGATGTCATCTTTGAGAGAGGTATGGGATAGGTCATGTGAAATATTACATATAGGTACCTATCATCTATTTTAAGATGTACCCAGATCTCAAAAATCAGGAGAATGTGTGTCCACCTTAGAATCAAAGAAATACTTATGGCAGATAATATCTATAAAGATGAGGGACAAATTACTCTTCATTTTCTCTGAATTTCCCATGTTTTCTGCATTAAATGCACATCACTTTTGTAATAACTAAAATTAACAAATTTTATTTTAAAAATAAAGTAATCACTTTTGTAATAACTAAAATTAACAAATTTTATTTTAAAAATAAAGTAATCACTTTTGTAATAACTAAAATTAACAAATTTTATTTTAAAAATAAAGTAATTACATTCAAAAACATATTTCTGCATTATACCCTTTCTCTGATCATACCCTGTATGGACCCATGGGGCAATATCCCAAGACCTCCAGGCCTTGATGGGTTAAGCGATGCTTCTGGAGGCTGCTGGTATTTTTCTTACAGCTGACCCACTTTACTGATGAGAAAAAGAACAGTTGAGTCAAATACAATTTAGAATTCTCAGCCCCTGTGTTTTAGCAAGAGCCTTTTGGTTGTCTAACAACCTACACTATGACCCGGGGGGGGGGGGGGAATGGAGAGAGAGAGATGGGAAAGAGAACCTCATGGAACTTTCCAAACAAGAATAGGGGAGGGTGAAACGTTCTGGAAGGTGATGCCTGATACAAGGCAGCTTATGGAAATATCCACAGCTGGGCACTTGGGGATCTTTACTCTCTTCTTATCATAACTCAGCTCTATTCCCTTCTTGCTTTCGAGTGTCTTCTCTTCGTTTCTGTCCCTTACATCATTCTCTTCCTCACAACATCAACTTGCCATAGCTCCTCCTGCCTCAGCTTGGCCTCACTCCATCTCTTCATGCAATCTTTAATTCCTGAGCTTCTTTGTCACCTCAGCTCAGAGCTCTCTGATCTAAGTCCCAGAAAGAGAGAGAATCACATTGGCCTGAGACATTTTCATCTCACCAAGTTACACCACAGGCCAATGATTCCACGGGATAGTTCCCACTCCTGCATCCAAGAAGAAGGGGTCCCCTGTAGAGAATATAGCTGACCCAGGAGGGAGGTCAAGGGCCAGCCAGTCCCTGACACTGTGGCTACAATCATGACAGATGTATCTAAGCTTCAGCTCGGCTCCAAGGTGACCAATAGATGACTTCTCCCAAGTCTTTGGTGATCCTAATTTCCTTGCAGGTTGACTCCATTCATTCATTTATTCATTCAACGATTACATGTGGAGCAGCAACTCCCTGGTAGATCTAAACAATGGAGATACAGCACTAGACAAAAGAGACAGCAATGACATTTAGTGCATGTAAGGGGGTTACGTTCTATACAAAATACATAAGTAAATTACATAAAATGTTTGATAGGAATGAACAAAGCAGGGTGTTGTAGAGGAGGAAGTACTGAGGAGGTTAGGACTTTAAATAGAATGGTCAGAATAGACCACCCTGGGGTGACATTTGAACAGACAGTTGGGAGTAAGAGAGCATCCCATGCTGCCATCCCAGGAAAGAGTGTTTCAGGCTGAGGGGACAGCCAGTGAAAAGACCCTGCAGTGGGAGCCATGCCTGGTATGTTTGAGGAACTGCAAAAAGCCCGCGTGCCTGGAGGGGAGTGCAGAAAAGGGCCAGGTAGGAGATGAAATCAGAGACACACCAGCAGGTGGAGAGTGAGTGGGGAGGTAGTGTCTTTGGGTCACAGTAAGCAGTCTGGGTTTTACATTCTTTCATCTTATGGAAAAAAAAATTCTACCAAAACACTTTCAGAAACCCCCTTTGCACACATATGGATACACTGAAAGCAGAAAGGAGCTATAGCAACTTTTCTTTTGAAAGAGGAGAGCTAAAATTATTTTGCAGACAAAGCAAATACGAAACCCCAGCATGTGTGCGTGCATGTGTATGCACACACACACAGACACACACACACAGACACACACACGCACACACACACACATAGTCCTCCCTGAGAAGCAGGAGTGATATAAATAGAGAAATGGCGACAGTGGCAGCCTGGAGCCTTGGGCTGATGTCGAATGAAGCCGCAGTACTAATGCTAATGAATTCTGATGATTTGGAGCGGTCATTAAACTAATAAGCCCGTCTCCAAATTAGCGCAGCGGCTGCAGCCAGCGAACATTTAATCAAGCCGCCTTCATTATTTTAGACACGGCACACTTGGTGAAAGCGACTGTGGGAGACAGGATCGGGAACCCTCATCTGATAATTTTATCACTTGCCTGCCGGAGCGTGAAGGAATCGGTGTGATGAAGTTGCTCTGTTGGTTTTTTCCCTGCCAGAAGGGAATGCCATGGAAGGGCAAGCCTTCTCTTCCTCTCTAATGACACGATGCCCATTTTTTTAAAGTGTATCTTGTGATGCATTCATTATTGACTACTTCGAATTTATTCTTCACAATTTATTAGCTGATGCCTGTCTTCTAAAGAACTTCTATGCCATGGTTCCCCTCATCCTCGCCCTACTTCCTCTTCTACCAAAAATTGATCAACCTTTCTTGGCTCAGGCAATTCCCTGCATGAGCAAGGAAGAGGGATAGTGCCCACGGAGGTTCCCGATTACTCTCTTGAAACTTACAGCTAAATCCTTCTTTGTCACCTGCCTCGTCACCGTCTGAAGGGCCACCCTCTCTGGGCAATTTGTATTATTATCTGTGGCCCAATCAGAGATGAAGGTGACCAACTCCTCCTGGGTTTCCTGGGACTTCCGTAGTTTTAGCATTGAAAGTCCCATGTCCTAGAGACTCCTTAGTCCCTGGCAAACTGGGACAGTTGGTCACCATGTCAGAAATTCACTATGATTTTTCATTTTTCTTTCATGTTGTGCTTCTGTATCCCAGGTGTGATTTGGCTTTATATTGTCATTATGGGTAAAGGATGAAATTCTAACCATTCCCCATAAGCCTCTCTCTCTCTCTCTCCTCTCTCTCTCTCTCTCCCTCCCTCCCTCCCTCCCTCTTCTCTTTCTGTCTCTATCTTTATCTCTTTCTCCCTCTCCTCCTCCTCCCTCTTTCTGTTTTCTTCTCTCTGATTCTGTCTCCATTTCTTCCTTTCATCAAGAGGATTAAATAAGTTAATGCTCAATGCCTTGAAAAGTTCTTTAAAAATAATTGTACCCACCCCCCTGATTTTAAAAAAGGCTAAAAATTGATTTCCAGAATGTATGGGTGGGTTCCCAGCTGGGTGGAGCTGAATGTGGAAATTGAGGCTTAAAGGGGTTAAATATTTCATTCATGATGCCCCGGGACTCATCCTGGGTGGTCCCTTGCTTCGTACCCAGGTGTGCCATACTCAACGCTTCCTTCTAGGCACTATCCTACATGGCCTTAGGAGAGCTGCTTAACTTCGGTTTTTCCATATCATGAAAAGATAAATAATCCCTGCATGCTCTTCCTCACAAGAAGATTTAGGGTGGAATGAACAAACATACTGTAGAGCATTCTCTTGAGGCAAGGAAAGTGGTGAACAGTCTAATTGTCATTGTGTTTACCCAGGTACTTTCCCCATCAGGTATTTCCTTTTCTCTGCCTTGGATAGAAATGGAAAGTGTGAGTGTCTGTGTGTGTGTGTGTTTCCTTCTGCTGAACAATTTCCCCATAGTTCTCAGAGGAAGTGGCCCTCTGTAGGCATGAGAGAGTTAGAACATTGATCCTATGAAAGAATGCAAAGCTAACAGCTGTTCTTACATTTGCAAACACTTCTGTCAAGCCTGGGGAGGTCTCCTGGTTGGAGGATCAGGGAATTAGGCCGTCAAGCTGCAGAAACAGGGCAGAGGAAGAATTAAGTAAATAAACACGCCATTAGAAGGTAATTAAGTGCTTGACAGGAACCTCCTTGTGGGTGGGTTCATTGATCAATATTTACTGAATTCTTATATTAGATGCCATCCTGAGTCTTTAGAAGATGTCATTCTTGCTACAGAGGTAATGAAAAGATCTTTAGAAAGCTCCAGTTCAGACATGTGGCAAGTATTCCCTTTCTGAAATGATAACACCATTCTTGAGTATTTAGTAAGACCCAGGCACAGAATGTACATTATTTCATTGAATTCTTACATCCATCTCGATGAGGAAACTGAGACTCAGAGAAGCTAAGTGACTTCTCTAAGCTAAGAGACTCAGAAGCTATGTGAAGCTAAGTGACTCAGAAGCTAAGTGACTACCAGAAATCAGGCTTCTGTGTACAACAATACTTCAAAAAGTTCATGGGAAAATAGAGGTGGACAATAATACAAATCTTTCCGTGAACTTTTTGAAGTACCCTCATACATGTTCTTGACCTCTATGTATTCTGCATCCCCTGACCTGAATATTAGATAGGATTGGCTAGCGCAGAACTCTGTGATCTTTAATGTGTACACAGATCACCTGGAGACCTTGTTAAAATATAGATTCTGATCCAGTAGTCTGAGAAGGGGTCCAAGATTCTGAATTTCTAAAAGAGTTTCTGGTAAGGCTTATGCAGGTGGTCTGCAGGCCACACTTTGAGGGGGAAGGGACTAGGTTATGCTGCAGTAACAAATACCCCCCAAATCTCAGTGGGTTAAAATAACAAGGGCTGATTTTCTCTCCCTGCTTCATGTTCATCACAGGTTAGCTGAGGGCTCTACTCCGTGACATCCCCACTTTAAAAATGAGTATAAAGAAGGAACTATCATTTGGAATACTGCTGCTCACCAGTACAGAGGAAAAAAATCTCTGGTGGGTCTCATGCCAGCAATTAAATGCCCAGCCAGGAAGTTCACAACTCATTGGTTAGAAGTAGACACATGACTCTGACTAATCACAGGGAGGTCAGAGACTGCCTACTGCATTTGGGAAGGATGGAAAGCCAGAAATACTGGGTAAGTATCAGTAAAACTATCACAACCTCCCTACAAATAAATCCATCAAATGTTTAAAAAGCACTTCTTAAGCAACCAACAGGGAATATTCAAAAACTCTTTAATCCCTTTCGTGTGAACCCTGGCTATTTCAACAATAAAAAGGAAAATATTTGAATGACAGTTCTTGCATGCACACAAAAAGCACATCAAAAGTTTTGCAACTTTAAAATACGCAGTGATTACAAACAAGATTTTTGACTTATGCAAAATTTGAATTGCACAAGACTTTCCAAAATAAAAACTATTGCATAAGCTGGGAGTGACTGTGTATCTTAAATAGAGATAATTCCGTATGCACAATTTTGCATACTGCTTTTTTTTTTCCTTACCATTTTATGCTAACAGTTTTCTGCATCTTGGGTTTTACAGACTGCATCATTTTCTCAAGCTATAATGTTGTACTGTGTATTTAACCAATCAACTTTGTTAAATATTTAGTTTGGTTCCAACATTTTGTTTTTGCTATTATTTTCTTTTTCTTTTCTTTTTCCTTGTTATTAACTGTAGTCCCCATGTTGTACAATAGATCTCTTGAACTTATTCCTTCTATCAAACTGAAATTTTGTACCTTTGACCTACATCTCCCCCAGGGCCCCCCTCCACCCTCAGCCCCTGGTAACCACCATTCTACTCTCTTACTTTTATGAATTCAACTTTTTGAGATTCCTCATATGAGTCCTGCTGTATTTGTCTTTCTGTGCCTGGCTTATTTCACTTAACATAATGTCCTACAGGTTCATCCACATTGTCACAAATGACAGAATTTCCTTTTTTTTAAGGCTAAATAATATTTCACCATGTATATATACCACATTTTCTTTATCCATTTATTTATTGATGAACACTCAGTTTAATTCCATATCTTGGCTATTGTGAATAATGCTGCAATAAACATGAGAGTAGAGATATATCGTTAACATACTGATTTTATTTCCTTTGGAATACATATCCAGTACTGGGATTGCTGGATCACATGGTAATTCTATTTTTAATTTTTTGGAGAATGTCCATACTGTTTTCTATAATGGCTGTAATAATTTTGCTGTTATTTTCAACAGCACAATGATTAAGCTGGTAGCAAAATATTTCTGCATATTTATTTCTTTAGAAAAAATTCCCAGAAGTAGAATTACCCAGTTAAGGAATATGAGTGCTTTTTAAGGGTTTTGATACATAGTGTCAAAATGCTGCCATAAAGCTTATAGCAATTCAGATTCCCATCAACATTATACAAATGTCCATTTTATCAGACACTCACAAGAATG
>NW_007730537.1:177689-190040 GCF_000696425.1 Galeopterus variegatus
ACGGCTTGTGTTTCTTTGGTAACTAAGTGTTCATGAATATATATTTTTAAATATTCATTAGCCAATTTTACATTCTCCTTCATTAGTCTACATTGCAGTTCCATTTTATTTTCCTTCTGAGTTTTAGAGGTTTGCTTATTCTATGATTACTTTATGAAAGAGAGCAGTTAACCCTTTGTTTAGCATACATGTAGCCAAAATGCTTTCCATTGTCTCTTGTTGCCTCTTAGTTGTCTACTTAAAGATAAATAAATAAACACTATTGGAGTAGTCTGAATTAGTGTAAGTTTTATGGGAACAATTTGGCCATGTTCGTTAAAAACTTTTAAAATATAATACTTTTTGACTAAGTAATTGCACTTCTAGGAATTTTTCCTAAGGAAATTCACATGAGTGTACAAAACTATTTAGGTACCTGATTATTCATTATAGTGTTGCAAATGATAGCTAAATGAGGTCTTTATTTTATTTAGTGAGACCCACCTGTATTAGTCTATTTCTGTTGCTTATAACAAAATACCTGGAACTGGGAAATTTATAAGAAAATGAAATTTATAACTTACAGTTTGGAGGCTGGGAAGTCCAAAAGTCCAAGAAACATTTATGGTGAGGGCCTTCCTTGGTGGTGGCTTTACGGCAACACAGAGGTCTCACATGGTAGAAAATGGCACAGCAGAGAGAGAAAACTCCTCATGTGCTCTTCTTTTAAAGATCTCAGAACCACACCCGTAACTACCACTATTAATCCATTCACTATGTCATGGTCCTACAATCTAATCACCTCTTCAGTGTCCTGCCTTTCAATTGCCACAATAGAATTTCTCACCCTCAACAGTTACAGTGGGAATTAAGCTTCTAATATATAAAACTTGGGGGACACAATCCTTATACTACCCATTCTTTCTTCCCCTGCATTTCTGTTTTATTGTTTTTGTAAATGTTAAGTCACGGCTTAACATTTATACTAAGAGAAATAAAGTTTTCATTTCAATATTCTTTGAGATGTATTTTATCCTAGTTAAAAATAGATAGGTAAATAGGTAGATAGATAGATAATAGATGGATAATCAGAGAGAGAGAGAGAGAGAGAGATCTCCTGGTTTCTTGCATTGAATGTGCATCAGAATCCCATAGAGAGCTTTAGTAACTCACACAGGTCTGGGCTTCTCCCCCAGAGAGAAGGATTCAGTGGACCAGGTGGGTCTCAGGTGTGGGGGAAAGAGCGTGAGCAGTGGTGCTGGGAACAGCAGCCAAGAATCAGAGAAAAAGCAAGGGGGCAGCTGAGTCACCACCAAAACACAGAACCAGAGCACAGAATTAGCAAGTCCCTGCTTAATTTGCAGTCAAACCCATGGCCCACAGCATGGTCCATCCCAATCTGTCCCTGGAGCGCTACTCAGAGCTCACCTTATCCCAAGCTCCCCAGCCTCAATCCACCCACTTCCACTGGCCTTTGTTTCTGTTCCCCCAACATGCCAACCTTGTTCCTGCCCCAGGACCTTCGGTCTTGAGGTTCCCTATGTCTGGGACACTCTTCCCTGAGACATGGATGTCTCTCACTATTTAACACTCAGTCCAAAAATCGCATTCTCAGAGAAGCTTTCCCTGGTCTCTCACTTCCAAAGCCCCCCCTAATTCCCTGTAACTAGGTATTCCCTGCCTCACAGCCACATCTATGGGCTGTCTTCTCCATCCCTTCCCCACGGCTCAAGTCTCTCAATATCTTTTCTCATCTCACTAGGGCCCCCCACCTCCTCAGCCTCTGCTGTGGCTTGTCAGTGATTCATGTCCTTCAGGTTCATTTCTGGATGGGACCATGGAAATGGTGAAACATCAACTTCCAAGTATGGTTTCCAGATCCTCTGAACCTATCCCTATGTGCTATTATGCTTAAAGGGTGTCTATCTCTCTCTGCCTTTAGTTGTATTACCAAATGCACTTTCTATTACCCTAACTTTGGTGTATGCCATGCTGGAGTAGGAGTAGGAACACACCCAACAATGAATTATTACACTGTTCCCTTGAAAACCCAGAGCAAGACTTTCTTCCTTGCCATGAAAAGGACATAGCATTTATTGAATGAGCACATACCATATTCTAGGTATTGCAACGAAGGGTAGGGCCTCTTTTCTCCAGTCAAGAATCTCTCAGGCACTCTTCATTTCACCACAATCCCCACCATTCCCTATTGTACCCTTAGCTTGCTTCACTCATTTCTTACTTTCTATGATCCGTAAGCATTTGAGATTCTAATATTTGTTACTGAAATTAAGAAATTTGGAACAGACTTTTAGCAGGAGAATGACAGGGTCCATTTTGTTATTTATAGGGGAGACAGTCATGTAAATACAAATCCAGTTACATAAGTGACATTTCTTCCTTCACTATCTGTTGGGCACCTTCTGTGTGTCTGGCTCTGTTTAAGTACTGGGTGCTGTTCTAGGTGCTGTGACAAGGGTAAGGCAGAATGCCTCAGGAATGTACCAGAGAATCGTTTACTCACTTTGAGGATTCAGATGGGGCTTCCTGACGGAACGTGGTGACTGAGTAAGAGTTAATGAGTTTACAGGGGATACAATGTTCCAGGCAGAAGAAATAGAGAGTGAAAGCCCACAGGTGAGAACGTGGGGGAGACCGAGGAACTACAAGCAGTTTAGTAGCATTGCAGTGGGTAATGAGAGTGAAGAGTCTAGAAGGGTCAGTAAGGGCCAATGCTTCCAAGCTGCTGTTTCAGAGAACAGATGCTACCCTTAAATATGTATGGGGGGGGGAGGGGCTCATAATGTTTACAAAACATTTTGGAAGTGGTTAACATTTCAAAACTGGCAGATTTCAAATAAACATAAAAACTTTTGACTTATTTTTAAATGGGGAAAATCTTGCCACACCAAGCCCACATTTGTATATGTGATCTATTAGCTGGAGCCATGTGACTGCCGCTCCTTTTCTCTCTAGTTTACCAAGTCTCCACCCCTCCCTGTTGTCTCATACTTGTCTTTTACTTCATTCATTTATATTCCTCCCACTCGGCCCATGCACACAGCTGTTCTTCTGATACCTGTTGTTAGGATAGAGAAATCAGCAGAGGCCAGATTCCCTAGATCCTTAAAGGTCATGGTAAGAAGTATGGTCTTCTCCTTAAAGGCAGTGAGAATCCAGTGAAGCATTTGGAAGAGGGGAGCAATCAGATTTTTGAGATTTGAAAAAGAATTTTCTGGTGCATACATATACTCACCAAAAGATATAACCTGAACTATTCATAGCAGTAATATTTATAAGAGCTCCAAACTGAAAACTACCAAACTGATCATCAGCAGTAGAATTGTGGCATTTTCACACAATGCATCTTATACAACAATTAAAAAGAATGATCTACAACTACCCACAATAACACAGGTGACTGTCACAAAAATAATGAGTGACAAAAGTAGACAAAGCAGTGGGTACCTTAAGATTCCATTTAGGTGAAGTGTGGAAAGAGGCAAAACTAATTTATGGTGTTAGAAATCCAGGTACTGGTTGCCCTGGGAGGAATGGGGGCTGTGAGGGGGCTGATGGTGTTCTGTTTCTCATGGGCGCTGGTTACACAATGTATCCAGTGTGAGACAATCCATCAAGATGGGCATTTGGAATCTGTGCCTTTGTTTGGGTGTACACTAAATTTAAAAAGTTTTTAAATCAACTATTTCAGTACAATTTTAGAAATGATGGTGACTGACTTAGGGCAGCGGTTATCAAATTGAAAACAAGTCGAGTTAAGAGATGCTAAATAAGAGATAAAACCTGAGAGACTTGTTCTGATACCTGTTGTTAGGATAGAGAAATCAGCAGAGGCCAGATTCCCTAGATCCTTAAAGGTCATGGTAAGAAGTATGGTCTTCTCCTTAAAGGCAGTGAGAATCCAGTGAAGCATTTGGAAGAGGGGAGCAATCAGATTTTTGAGATTTGAAAAAGAATTTTCTGGTGCTTACATATACTCACCAAAAGATATAACCTGAACTATTCATAGCAGTAATATTTATAAGAGCTCCAAACTGAAAACTACCAAACTGATCATCAGCAGTAGAATTGTGGCATTTTCACACAATGCATCTTATACAACAATTAAAAAGAATGATCTACAACTACCCACAATAACACAGGTGACTGTCACAAAAATAATGAGTGACAAAAGTAGACAAAGCAGTGGGTACCTTAAGATTCCATTTAGGTGAAGTGTGGAAAGAGGCAAAACTAATTTATGGTGTTAGAAATCCAGGTACTGGTTGCCCTGGGAGGAATGGGGGCTGTGAGGGGGCTGATGGTGTTCTGTTTCTCATGGGCGCTGGTTACACAATGTATCCAGTGTGAGACAATCCATCAAGATGGGCATTTGGAATCTGTGCCTTTGTTTAGGTGTACACTAAATTTAAAAAGTTTTTAAATCAACTATTTCAGTACGATTTTAGAAATGATGGTGACTGACTTAGGGCAGTGGTTATCAAATTTAAAACAAGTCGAGTTAAGAGATGCTAAATAAGAGATAAAACCTGAGAGACTTGGGTCTGCAGAGATGGATGATGGTGGGGGAAGATTTGGGGGCAGAAAAAAAAATCATAAAAACAATCACAGGAGCTGGAGGGTTCCAGGCACATTCAGAGGAAAAAGGAGAATCTTTAATCTCAACCCTGTTGGAAGTGGAGGGTGAATAGCGGCAAACCACACAGATAACCTCCTGCATGGAGTCAGGGTTTCAAAAAAATTAAAAGGAAAAGAAAGGACAAGATTTGCTGATGAAACATTTATTTGCCTTAAAAAAAAATCACATGATTTAAAAACATGTGTAATAAGAATGGATCCATGCCATGGAAAGTCATCCCCCATAAATTTCCTCCGAAGGTGTCTAAAGCATCTCTGCCTCCCTTCAGGTACCATCTGCTTTGGAACTCTCCCTGCTTCCTCCTCTCTTTTCCAACCTCCCCAATATCTTTATCAAATTCTTGTTGAAACATGGGAAGAAAAAATATTTCCAGCAGTGAAAGCTTTAACTTGTCGCCCCATGTTCTTCTCAGATTTCTAAAGCAGGGAGGCCTGGAGAATATGTTTCCAATATCCTCTCGTCTCTCTCTGTTAATGTTTTGCTCTCTCCTAGACCAAGGAGGTTCTGACCCCTGGCGTCTCCTGGGGATGAGGGGTTTGGAGTGGGGTCATTCTTGTCAGAAAGGGAGAAGCCAGGGCCGCCTTGAGCAGCCCACGTCCCCTGGCTCCTTTAATACATTTAACCTGGAAGAGGCTCTGCTCCAGCTGAGATTAGATTACGGGGTGGGTGGAGGTGGCCTAACAAATGGCAAATGGCGGTGTGTGGGGCTGAGCTAATCTCTGTTGACACGCATCTAATGCAAGGTCCGTGTTGAAGGCAGCGGGTCTCGTCTGCAGCTCGAGTTTGCCTCAATGACCGCAGGGGGAGGTGAGGCCCAGGGAAAGCCACTGGGATGCCTGTCTCTTCCAATCTGAGAGCACCCGGAGTGTGCACGTCATTATTTAAAGGTCTCCTGGTACCAGCTAAATGTCCCTGCTTCCTGTGGGCAATGAGGTCGATTTCATCTTTTCTCAGAGCAAGTTTTTTATGATGGGAACTCTCTAAAATGTTCCCGTGTTCACCTCACTGGAAGTCTGTGGGCGATATCATTCATTAATTCAGCAAACTGAGATTGATTCCTTCTCTGGGCAGGGCCCTTGCATCAGGCCCCAATTCTTTGTTCTCTGTGGGAGTCACATAAACTCTACCAAACCCTCATGATGGGGCACTAGACCGATTTTAACTTCCCGAGCCTCAGCTTCCTCATCTGGTGCTTGTCTGGCCCCCTACCTCTACTCCAGGGCCCAGCACATAATAAATAAATATTAGTTATTATAATAAATAAATATTAGTTATTATAATAAATAAATATTAGTTATTATAATAAATAAACTCAATAAACATTTGTAGATTGAGAGCATCTATAGAATAAACACAGCTGACTAGAAACATACATGCACAAAAGAATTGAGCAAACTAATGGTTTATCCAAATGCCGTTCACTCTATTTGGTGGCAAGAAGTTTTGCAATCCCTTGCTGCCATTCTACTAGCTAAAATGTAAGATACACAAGGACGAGGATCCTCAAGCATCAGGATTACTGCCCTGATCATTGTTAGGAGCATAATAAATATTTGGTAGGTATGATCCCGTGATTGTATAAATGAGTGAATGAATAAATATGAAAGTCCTTGGGTCAACCCTAGTGGAAGGCAGGCCATTGAATGATTTAATCCTTCTGCTTATTATTTTATTCCCCTTCTCTCCTTTTCAATAAGGTCAATCCTTCTGGCTTTTAAATATTTATTGATCTATAACACATCTAGTACCATGTACCCAGGCTCTGTAGCCAGACAATCTGGGCTTAGATTTCACCTTTGTCACTTGTTAGTTGGGTGACTTTGGGCAAGTCATTTAACCTCTCCAGGTGTCCATTAACTCATTTGTAAAATGGGGAAAATAATATGACCTGCTTAATAAAGTGTCGTGAGGTTCACATAAGTGCATGTACATCAAATACTAAGAACAGTGCCCAGGACATCGGCAGCTGTTACTGATATTCCTAAGTATTGAATAGTGTTGATATTTTTTTTAAATGTATAAATCTAGTTGAGAGAAAAGAGAAATTACAAATAATATTAGAAAAGACAAAAAGGGAAAGAGACACATGAGGACTATTTTTTAAAGCACTTTACTGAGGTGTAGTGGACATTCAAAAACCTGTATATATTTAATGGATACAACTAGACAAGCTTGGAGATCAGTATACACCTGTGAAACCATCACCACAATCTATGCCATAAACATATTCATCCCCTCCAAATGCTTTCCCCCACCCTCTTTATTTACCATTATCATTATTTTTTGGTGATAAGAACAGCTAATGTAAGATCTACCCTCTTAGCAAATTTTTAAGTACATAATACCTTGTTGGTAACTATAGACACTATGCTGTACAGCAAACCTCTAGGACTTATTCATCTGGCATAATAAACTTTGTAAACTTTGACCAACGTCTCCCAGTTTCCCCTTCCCTATCCCTCTTCCCAGACCGTGGCAATCCCCCTTCTCTCTGCTTTCATGAGTTTGACCATTTTAGATTTTTCATATAACTGGAATCGTGTAGTATGTATCCTTCTGTTTCCAACTTATTTCATTTAGCATCATCTCTACAGGTTTATCCATGTTATCACAAATGGCAGAATTTCCTTCTTTTTTAAGGCTGAAGAATATTTCATTCTACATTTTTTAATGTATTCATTAATCAATAGACATTGATGTGGCATTTTATGTCTTGGCTATCGCAAATAATGCTGCAATGAGCATGGAAGTGCAGATATCTCTTTGAGATCCTGATTTTGATTCTTTTAGATATATACCCAGAAGTGGAATTTCTGGATCATATGGTGGTTTTATTTTTAATTGTTGGAGGAACCTCCATATTCATTTTTAATAGTGGCTGTACCATTTTACATTCCCACCAACAGTGTACAAGGGTTCCCTTTTCTCCCACATTCTCATCAACACTGACCTTTTGTTTTCATTTTATAATAGCCATCCTAACAGGTATGAGGTGATATCTCACTGTGGTTTTGGTTTGTATTTCTCTGTTGATTAGTAATGATGAGTACCTTTTCATATACCCGTTGGCCACTTGTATGTCTTCTTTGGAGAAATATCTACTCAATTCCTTTGCTCATTTTTTAATCAAGTTATTATTATTACTATTATTTTGCCTTTGAATTGTGGCGTTCCTCCTATGTTTTGGATATTAACCCTTTATCAGATATGTAGTTCTTATGAAAACTATTTTTAAAATAAGGAATATACTAGATAAATACACATACACACACATACACACACACAATTTATACCTCAACAAAATGATCGATATTCCAGGGTGTATAAATTAGCAGACTGACTGAGGAAACAGAGGCTAGAATCAAACACATTTCATAGAGGACAATATTCAAAAATGTTATCTTCAAAAAAGACTCAGGGGCCAATTTTAATAGTCATTTTTTTAACATGTAAGAAATTGGAAATTCTCATGCCATATAATTTGTTCCAGAACATGGGCAAAGGTCAATCGCTTTTTAGTTAATTCTTTGAAGCCATAACCCTGGCAACATAATATATGACCAAAATGGAACAGAAAACAAAGCTACAGACTAATCTCATCTAGCATCATAAATACAAAAGTCCTCACTAATAAATTTAAATAGTATATTAAAAGAATTATCCTCTCCATTTCCAAAGGGCTTGTGGTAGAATATAAAATAGCTCATCTATACACCAAAGTAGAAATGTATAATAACCTCAATAGATTAAAATAAAAGTCAACATCCATTCACCAAAAAAACCTTTCAGAAAACTTAGAAAGATAGTTTTTTATAATACATTCTAAAGATTATCTACCTCAAAACCACATGCAGAGTGATATTTAATGGTGACTTACTATGAGTATTTTTATTGGAATCAAAATAAGACAATGATGTTCCCTATCACCATTAACATTTAACATTTTTCCTGGAAGGTCTAGGCAATATACAAACTCATAAAGAAGAGATAAATAAATAGATAAGTAGACATGAAAAAGACATGTCATTTGCAGATGATATAGAATTCTGCCTAGAAAACACAAAGGAAACCACTGAAAAACATCAAAACCCAATACGGAGTGCAGTTGTGTTGCCAGATACCAAATAAAACACTCACAAATGAATAGCTTTCTTAAACAGCAACAAACAGCCGTTAGAGAATAAAAAGGACCCAGTATCAATAGCAACAATTTTTATAAATTGTCCAGAAGAAAACAATACAAAATGTATAATACTCACAAGCAGAAAATTTCCAAAGATCCCAAAAGGGCATATAAAAAAATATTTGATTAAATGAAGACATTCAACAGATGTCATTTCCTTCCAATTGCTTAAAATGTAATGCAATTCTAGAACAAAATACCAGTGATTATTTTTGTGAGGTGCAAGTTAGGGGAGGGAGCGTGCCAAAGTAGTGTTCAAGTTTTGGATGACTAAATGCATGAGATTAGCTAAGAATTTCTTTCCAAGGGTGAAAGTATGTGCCTTTCCATTTAATAATGCTATCTGTCTACAATAATCAAATTGTATGCATTGGTAGAAGAGTTGACAGAATGTGTGTGAAGGGATAGAAGAGTGAACACAGAAATAGGGTTTATTCAATGATTTAGTATGTGATAAAGGTATAGATAGCATTGATGGGGGATATAAGGGTCTAGAAAGAGGGACAAGTTGGTATCTGCTGGATTCTCATCAACTCTAAGGGCCACCTTTGGGCTTAATTGTATCTCCATTGACCTCCATTGGATCTTTTCCCAAATCTTCATCACCAAGCATCCTTCTTTAGAGCTTTTCAGGAGAACAGGGAGAAAGATTAGGAAGAGAGGAAGGAGAAAAGAGAGTAGGAGCCTATGAGAGTGAAATCCTGACCTCATTTCCTTTGCTGGCTCTAATTCCTGGTCATTTGAGTCAGCAGGTGCATGGGATGCACAAATCCCTCCAATCACACCAACAACGTGTTCCTAGGATCAGCCTGCATCATGAGAGGGAGCTTAGCAAATGAATAACATGTCCAACAGGTGTCTATAGATGCCAGGCCAGCCTAAAAGGCAAGATGGTATCATGCTAGGAGTACCCTGATGGACCTAAGCTCAAACCTGACCTCTGCCACTTTTTAGTTGTGTTAGCAATTTTGAGCTAATTATATATCCTCAGTTTCCCCACATGTAAAATGGAAGTTATGCTACCCACCTCAAGGGGTCATGATGAGGATTAAATTAGATACTGCTGATATCTCATTTTAGCTGCTCTGTGCCTCAATTTCCCCATTGGTAACATGGAAACATTGCTTGTACCTACCTCATGGGATTGCTGTGAGGATTAAGTGATTTAATATAGCAAAGGTCTTGGAAGAGTTCTAGAATGTGGTAAATGCTCACTGTGTGCTATTAATTATTTTTACTATAGTCAAATTCAGGTATATGTTAAATATTTCATTGATACTGATTGTTATAATTGCTAACTTGTATTTTTATTTTTATTGTTATTTATTTATTTATTTGTTTGTTTATTTATTTATTTGCTTAACAAACTGATATTCTTGCTGAGCTGATTTCTCTGTTGTCTTGTAGACAACATTTTAGATTCCTTTTGGCAGCCAGTATAAATAAAAACTTCCTAGGGATGCTTCTTTCTCTCTGTAATCAACTTTCCAGCTCCACAAAACTGGACTTCAAGTACTACCAGCTTGAGTCTTCCAGGGTGTTCAGCCAAGAATTGAGCCCACATATTGGAGCAAAGAAACCCTTGGATCACATAACAGCATTTGAGACTGGAGAAGTCATGTAGTGAGTTCTATTCTTTTGGAAATAAGAAGTGAGATATTAACTCAAGAGTAATGTACCTGTAAACATCCCCCCCGCCCATTCTCCCCTACCCCAGCTAAAGACATAATCTGATTCTTCAGATTAATTCGAGGTCACTCTGATCCACATCATTAGTACCAGAAGATGAAAGGCGTTGGCTTCTCACCCTAGGTAACTTATACTTTCTCCCGACCGAAGGAATAAATATCTTTTAGTCCTGGGTGGAAGTAAAAAGTAATAGTCTAGGTGAACCTTTGGTATTGCTTTTTCCATGAGACCCTCCAAAAAAATCCTACGGAAAGAGGACCTTGTGTCCTCTCCTTGACCCCATGGTTGGGGTTTCTAACTTTTCTGTTAAAGTCATTAACAGAATGCATTAGAATAGGGGAAAACGTTTTGGTTACCTTTCAGCCTCTTCAGCATTTATTGCCTCAGAAAAACAATCACAGAGAGAGATGCTTCCAGAGATATCACAGGATTTCTGGAAATACCCCAGTAATAGGGCTTTACCATCTTCCTGCCTTCCCCCCCCCCAAAAAAGCCTCTTGGAGCTAGACATTTCCATTCAATCACTTTATTAATGATTCGTTCATTTGAGAAAATGCTCCAGAGGATTGGATTTCAGGCAGTGAAGAGTCCAAGTTGCCAGAATTAGCTTGAGGCCTTAGTGCACTAGGGGTGGAGAAAAAGGATCAAGTGGAGGATGGAGTGCTCCGTGGGAGGCAGGGGCTCTTCCTGCTCACTCTCCAGGCCAAGGCAAACGTGAAGCCTGATGCTCAGAAAGACCTAATACCTGGTCATTGCTCAGAGAAAAGAATGCAACCAGTCTGAAAAAAGATGGTATTCGTATTCCAGGGGGAGCTCGTACATTCAAGAAGCATCTATTGAGTGCCTGCTATGTGTTAGATGTCTGCGTTCACCCTTCCCAACCTCTCTGGGAGGCACCATCTATGATCCTCGCTGTACAGATGTAACTCAAAATTCCACGCGCCCCACTCAGTTTCTCTGTTTTAACTGATGTCATTGTTGATGCAAATACAACCACATGCATTAGTGAGTGAGGCAGATTTTACTGAAGATTCCCCCGGGGCCAAGGAGGAGGATGTTTGCATCACACGATAACAGCAAAAACTACCTGAACTCCTCATCAGGTAGGTTCTGTCTCTAAAGTCGGCTCCTCTCTGCCCCACCTTCAATGGAAGGTGTCCTCCCTCCTTTGCTCATATGCTGCCTAGCTTCTTTGCTCTTCCTCCTGTATTTCCTCAGTGGGAACCTCAAATGACTTCTGTCTGTATGACATAGTACACTTCATCCCTGTCCTAAATCCACTTCCAAGTGAGTGTGCCTACACCCATCACAGTAATCAGTCAACCCCCCCTTACTGGGATGTTCCCCACCCTATCTTGACAGAATCGGGAGGGTTGGGAGGCAGAGTACAGCGTGTTTGTCTCTTATCAATCTGAGTGAACTGACACCAAGAGAAGTGAGACAATTTCCTTACTGTTACAGAATAACACATTTCCAAATTCCAACATTCTAATGTTTTTAACCTCTAGATCATCCCACTCCCTCAAAGCTCTGTGAAGTTAAGCAGCAATTGTGACCCCGAAAAAGAAAACAGAAAATAAGGGGTGCAGTATGAAAATCCAAGAGCATTAAGATATCAAGAATACTGATGTAAAAGGAAAGTCAGAGCTCAGAACTTGTACACCGTGTCTAGAATTCTCTTTATAATAGGCAAGAATATTGTTTTTTTGCCTTGTCTTGGACACTTCCAGTGACAGTGAGCTTACTGTCTCCTGCGATAATCTGTTCCATTGTTGGATGGCTCTGGGAAATTTTTTCTTTTGATTGATCCAAACTCCACCTTCCTGCAACTTTCACTGAC
>NW_007730538.1:2120-4027 GCF_000696425.1 Galeopterus variegatus
CCTTCCTTCCTTCCTTCTTTCTTTCTTTCTTTCTTTCTTTCTTTCTTTCTTTCTTTCTTCTCTGTCTCTCTCCCTCTCCCTCCCCCCCCCTCCTTTCCTCCCACTTATGAGTAAGGACAAGGGGTATTTCTCTTTCTGTGCCTGCCTCATTTCACTTAATGTANCCTTCCTTCCTTCCTTCTTTCTTTCTTTCTTTCTTTCTTTCTTTCTTTCTTTCTTTCTTCTCTGTCTCTCTCCCTCTCCCTCCCCCCCCCTCCTTTCCTCCCACTTATGAGTAAGGACAAGGGGTATTTCTCTTTCTGTGCCTGCCTCATTTCACTTAATGTAATTTTCTCCAAGCTCATCCACGTTGCTGCAAATGGCAGAATTTCATTCTTTTTTTAATGGCTGAGCAGTATTCCACTGTGTATATATGCCACATTTTCTAAGAAGCTACTTTTAGATTTTGTTCCAATTCAAAGACCACAATGGGAGTGCCTACTCTTCTGTGAAGACCCTTTATCCCGATGGCTCACCTCAGCTCCAGTTCCTGCCTTCCTTCTCCCCTCTTCATCCTTGGAAGGCCTTTCATTTCAAAGGACATGCTCCACATACGACTTGTCCCTAAAGTGACTGCCTCAAAGTATTCAACCTCTGTGGCCAATAATTTTCTCTAACGTGGCCTCAGTTTTTCATCAGTGAAAAGAACACATTGAATTAGATTTTCTTCTTCCTTCTCTATTTCCTTCTTTACCTAATTTTAGCTTAATTTTTTGAATATACTTAAATTATTTTAATTTTAAGACATTTTAAATATATGTACTCATATATGTGCAAAGAATTATTTAACAGATTCTGCGTACCCACCAGTTACATTGAACAGATGTTAATTTATTTGACCAATTTGCTGTGGGTCTTTTATATGTAAGTCACAAACCAATTTTGAAAATGTTAAAATATGAGAAAATGAGCCTCTTAAAATCAAGGAGTTATAATAAGTTAAGGAGAAAATAAAATATACGTTAATAAACAAGTATGAAAGTGAGAGTATTATATATGGAAATCAAATGGAAGAGTGCCAAATCTACAACCAGAAAAATAACTCTAAATGCTTTAATTGTTTAACGAGATACAAAGAAAATAAACTCCAGAAAAGCAAAGAAACAACAGAACAGCCATGAGAAAATAAAATAAAATAATTAATGGAGATAAAATTAGAAATTAGAAAGAAACAAATCAGGAAAAGGATAACACATGTCCTAGGAAGAAATTATATAAAATAGAATTAACTCCTCCAGAGTTAATTTGCCCAGTTATGAAGCAAATTTAACTTCAATATCAATTCCTACAAAGAGAACAACCAAAGGAAATCTAAGGCTATGTAAATTTATAACATTCATAATATTCAATATAGTTTCATTAAATTCAAGAACATATTAAAAGAATATTGTGACCAAGCAAGGGTTAATTTACAGATGGAAGCTGAATTATTAGTAAATCTATTAATAAATGTATAATATAGATAAAAAAGAAAAATAATCATTGCAAGACATTTTCAAAATGTATTCAACATCACATGGATGAACTTATAGGACATTATGCTAAGTGAAATAAGCCAGTAACAAAAGGACAAATACAGTATGATTCCACGTATATGAGGTATTTGCAGTAGTCAAGTTCATAGAGACGGACAGTAGAATGATGTTTGCCAGGGGCTGGGGGAAGGAGGAAATGGGGAGTTACTGTTTAATGTGGTATAGAGTTTCAGTTTTGCAAGATGAAAAGACTGCTGGAGATTAGTTACGCAACACTGTGAATGTACATAATACCACTTAAAAATGGTTCAGCTAGCAATTTTAGATTACATGTATTTTAACACAATTTTTAAAAAGAAGAACAAATCAGAATGCCAGTTTTTAAGTAAACTA
>NW_007730538.1:4838-90204 GCF_000696425.1 Galeopterus variegatus
TGTGAATGTACATAATACCACTTAAAAATGGTTCAGCTAGCAATTTTAGATTACATGTATTTTAACACAATTTTTAAAAAGAAGAACAAATCAGAATGCCAGTTTTTAAGTAAACTAAAAAAAGTATTTAACATTAATTTCCAACCCAAATCTACATAAAATGCAAGAATCAGTACAATTAATTAGCTTGTCCATAAAGTCCTAACAAATCTGCTATTAAAATAATGATTTGTCTTGCGTTTGACAGTTTCTCAGGAATCAGAAAAAAAAAAGTAGTAATACCTATTTAACAGAATTTTTCTATTTGCAAACGATGTTTTTGTCTAATTCTTTTCTTTTTTTACTAACAGCATTCATTTATTAGTTTTCACCAAAGAATGTGATTTCTATTATTTCTGCTTCTTAACTTGTATTAAAGTTTATTTTTCTGATTGAAACAAAATCTTTAAGCAACCCCTAGACTCTGGAATAGAAAGAATGTGTGTTGTTTGCTTTTAAAATGTAGATTTTCATCTATGTCTGTTAATTCTACTTTGGTAATTGTATTGTTTATGTTATATCAATTTTTTTGTTTATTTTTGCTTACTGGCTCTCATAAACTGAAGTTGGTGCATTTAAGTAATTCGTTATAATTACATTTCTATTTTTTTCTTTTTCTTCTAGCAGTTTTTCAATTTTTAAACCAATATTACTGTTGTAAAAAAGTTTAGCCTGTTATTTTTTCAGTATGAATCATGTTTCTACCAACCTGAGATAACCAGGTTCATAGGTTGTTGGAGGTGGGACCAGAACAGGGAATTTTCTGGATCTTTGCATAGATCTGTAAGTGCTGTGACCTGGACAGCCACTACTGCCAACCAAAGAGAAAATCAGTGGGTGGCATGACTTGTTTCAGATTATCCCCTACCTGATGGTGTGCATCCCATATAGATTTATATTCCTGTACCTGATCCCCTGCCAATGTAGGCAAGGCACCTTGCCTCCCTAAAGTTAAGGGACACTCACTCAACTTGGCGGGCAATAGAACTGGGACAGAGACTTGGTGTGATCATGTCACACACCTGGTAGAGTTGAAGGTAAGCAGACATTTCTATATAAAACTGTTCTTCAACACACACTGAAGTGAGGTTGCTTGTGCTGTGGTTTGAATGTGTCCCCCAAAAGTTCATGTGTTAGAAATTTGATTCCCATTGTAATAGTGTTAAGAGGCTGGGAAATCTGATTACGGTATTTGAAAGGTGGAGCCTCTAAGAGATAATTGGCTCGTGAAGACTATGCCCTCTTGAATGGATTAATTCATTCATGGAGTAATGGGCTAATGGTTTAATGGTTACTGTGGATGTAGACTGGTGGCTTTATAAGGAGGAACATGAAAGTGCTCTTGCCATGCTCGCCATGTGATACCCTGGTTGCCATGGGACTCTGTAGAGACTCCTGACCAAGAAGAAGACCCTCACCAGATGTGCCCCCTGGATCTCAGACTTATAGCCTCCAAAACTGTAAAAAATAAATTTCATTTTCTTTATATATTATCCAGTTTCAAGTATTCAGTTTCAAGTGGCCTAATACACTTGGACACCAAAGTCCTCTCTCTGCCAGGGCCTGCCCATGTGCTTCAGACTGCAGCATCACTGCTCTTGAGCACCCTGGTGGAGCACGCTAACAGCATGCCATGGTGTGTGGGGTCACTCAGTAAGTATTGTTACCAGGCACACAGGTCTGGCTGCCTGCCCCTGTTCAAAACAGACAATCCAAAAGTCAAATGTTGGTGAAAATGGAAGTCAGCTTTAACTGGGGAATACTGATGACCTGAGGAGAGATGTGAGGCTAACCCTTCTCTCCGTTAAGCCTGAAGGAGGATGGCCAGGCTGAAGCCATCTCCAAGACTCAGATTTACTGAGGGGTTTTTAAAGAGAGGGATGAGGGAATGGAACATGGGAAGTGAAAAGCAGGAGGGAGGGGGACGTGAGCAGTGGGGGCTTGAGCACAGGAGGCCTCAGGTGTGAAGTCTCGCCAAGGCTCTGGTTTCTGCTCCTGTCCTTGCTGTTATCTCAGGGTCCTGCTGGAGGGGTGGGATCAGCATGGCTTTCCTGATGTCTTCCTTGGTTTCTCGGTGTCTGGATAGTATGTGCAAGTCTGAAGTCTGCAGCATCAGGCTGGCTGGAAAACAACTTCACCTTTATGTAAATAATGTCATCTTGCCCAATAACTAAGGTTCAAAGTATCTAATAACCATGGGAAAAGAGGGAACTCAGAGTAATGCATGTCAAGAAAAAAACTGTTCTGTGCTCTTCTAAAATTTACCTTCAGCCCAGCATGGCTTCAGTCCTGCTCACTCCAACAGTATCTTCTACACAATTTCTGGACAAATAGCAGTCCAAGGTAGATTTCTTTTTTCTTTCTATACAAGAATAAACAAACAGCTAAGAATAGGGTGTGGATGTGAAAAGAATCTTCAACCTCCAGTTCAAGATGGTGATTTGGACTAATCTTTAATTTCTATTCTCTCATCTTCCCATTGAAATAACCAAAGAAGTACAAAGGAGTGAAAAACCTGTATAAAAATTGGCAAATAGGAAAGAGAGCCACAACAACTGTACAGACACTTTGAGGAATTTCTGGCTTAGTACTTCCTCCAATTCTTCAGGAAACTCCAATCAGACTGTGGCGCTACAAATGGGAAGTAGACAATGTCCCCATCAGAGCCACCAGAAGAATCCCTTTGAGAGAGACAGCAGCTTGAGGTGGTAGCTATGCAACAGTGAATTAAGGCAAGATCAGTGCCACGGTGGCTTTGGGGAGTAGACCGATGTTGGCAAGCACAGCTGTTGACCAAGGAGCGGAGGTGGCAATGCCACCGCTCATTTTAGGCTACCGCTCCAAAAACATTTTTAAAATGGCACAGCCGTGAGGTCTCTGCTGTGCTGTGCTAAAACATCCCCTATTAGCTCCCCGACTGACCTTTGTCTCCTTTGGATATATAAGTGGCTTTGGGGAGTAGACCGATGTTGGCAAGCACAGCTGTTGACCAAGGAGCAGAGGTGGCAATGCCACCGCTCATTTTAGGCTACCGCTCCAAAAACATTTTTAAAATGGCACAGCCGTGAGGTCTCTGCTCTGCTGTGCTAAAACATCCCCTATTAGCTCCCCGACTGACCTTTGTCTCCTTTGGATATATAAGATTTATTCTTTAAGGTGTCGTATTTCTGTTTTTGACAGTATTTATCTTTGCAATTTGGAGAATAGATTTATTCTTTTTTGACCCCAAATATCCTTTTCATGTTTATTCATGTTGTTTTCTTCAATTTCAATCTCCTGATCTTTGTTGAAAGCCAAGTGGCTTTTTATTTCTATGGAAATAAATGATCTTTTTACCCATGGAAACATTAGTCATCCTGACTCCTCATTTAAAAACTTTCTTCTCTTGAGAAGATGCCAAAATCAAGGGTGCACGCTCACGCATCCCTCTAGGGATCACCCTCGGGATTGCTTTTTGTGGCCACTGTTTCTTTAAATTGAAGCATGATACTTTGCAGCCTGTGGTTGTAAGAAAAATTAAGGGCTAATGGATGGCTTTCCACATCATGCTGCATTTCCAGAGACTTCATTTACAATAGTATCAGATGCACTGAGATGAATGAGTTTCACCCTTCGGTGGAAACTGGGAAAAACAGAGCTGATTGACTTTTAGATAAATATTAACAGTAACTGCTCAGAAGCAAAGGTCAAGAAATGATACTTAAATACTTGTCTTTACTAAAACACTTAAATTACTTAAAAGTTGAAAATCCATCCTCATTTTTAAGTGAGCACATTAATCTCCCAAGGAATGAAAGAAGAAGTTGTCATGAAGTGAGAGAGAGAGAATAATTTACCTCTGACTTTCTCATCACTCAAGAGCCAGATGAAGGAACAGACCAGTCCATTGGTTCCTGGGTCTCTGATGTATAAGGAGCACTAGATCACTGTGGTGAGTAGACCCTAGGGTGACCCCATGTTCAAGTCTATAGTCACTTCCCCTTGAGTGTGAATGTGTCCCCTGACTTGCTTCTAACCAGTGGAATATGGTAAAAGTGATGAGATGTCACTGCTATCACAGTACAATGTGCGTGTGTGTTCACGTATATACAAGAGAGGCTCTTTCTCCACTGCTAGCTTTCAGTAAGTAAGCTGCCGTGTTGTGAGAAGTCCTATGGAGAGGGCCCGCATGGCTAGGAGCTGCAAGCAGCCTCGAGAACATGAGAGAAACCCATGGCTGAGAGCAAGCAAGGAAACAGGGACCTCAGTCTTGCAGGTGTAGGGTGAATTCTGATAACAATCCGAGGGACCTTGGAAGGAATCTTTCCGCAGTTTGGCCTCTGATGAGACCCCAACCCCGGATGACACCTGGATTACCATCCGGTGAGACCATGAAATAGAGAATGCAGCTAAGCTGTGTCTGGATCTCCAACCTACAGAAAACTGCAATAATAAATGTGTGTTGTTTTAACCTTCTGAGTTTGCGGTAATTTATTATAGCAATAAAAAACTAATGCAACTGTGAATATGTGACAGAAGTAGAGAAAGTTATATTTACCAGAGGATATTCAAGGACAATAACAAGTGTGGTTGGAATACCTGCTGTCATGTGCCACTTAGATGTGGGGATAGACTAGCAGCGAGTTCATTTACTGTCTTAGCAGGAGAGTAACCTTAGTTAATGGAAGGCTTTTGTTTTGCTCAGTGCTCTGTGCAATTTTGAAGTCAACTATAGGGAAGAGCTCGCTTGCTGCCCGCCATCCACAGACTTCTCTACCTTTCCCCTGCAGTGCTCAGACTCCAAATAGACATATGTAAACCTTAGTTAATGGAAGGCTTTTGTTTTGCTCAGTGCTCTGTGCAATTTTGAAGTCAACTATAGGGAAGAGCTCGCTTGCTGCCAGCCATCCACAGACTTCTCTACCTTTCCCCTGCAGTGCTCAGACTCCAAATAGACATATGTAAAACAAATATTTGACCAATATTATTTCTGAAGGGTGACAAGTTATTAGTTTCCCTGGGGCACCGACATGTTTTGATCTCCGTCCCATTTATCACCGAGGTCACAGAGCACACACAAGGACACAACTGGAGTGGACAGCAAAGGACTCGGACCCCAGTTCATGTCGGGGTCCCATTTTCCAGAGGGCTGGGGTGGGTGGAGGAAAGCTAACATCTCCAAAGGAGGGTCCCCAGGTCTATTCCTAGATTAGATCTCTGGGAACCTCTTTTCTTGTGATGTTCCTCAAACAGGGTGCTGTGCCTATGCACTAAGGTTTTATACCGGGAAGTCCGAAAAGACAACTATTTTTTGCTGTCTATAGAAGACAGAAGTGGTTTAATTGTAAGGTACTGAGGCTGCTTAGTTTTCCCGAAGGTGCAGAATCTCTTTCCTGAAGTAACACTGAAACATCACGTTCTTCTCTTAGCCTATCTAGGGTGAGGCAGAGGCTAAGGTAACGTTGTAGGCACAGTTTCAAGAACTGCTTTTTCTCACCGACCTGAAATTCTTATTACATTCATCATTATTGTATTATTTTAAATTGTTACAGTAATATGAAGGAGAGAAGAAATCTAAGGTAATTAGATGGGAGAGGGAAGAGGGAGAAAGGGATGGGGAGAGATTCAACATGGGGCATAAAGAATAATTATGATTTGTAACAATATGTATACTAGTAATATTGATTTGATCTCAACATATCTCAACGTTGAACCCCAAAAATATGTACAATCAATTTTGATTCAATAAAAAAATAAATTAAATAAATAAATAAATTGTTACAGTAATACGTACTTTTGGCAAATGAGTCAATACAGAAGTAAAGCATAAAAGGCCCCATTTATATCCCATACTCCTTTTTTAAAAAAAATTTTTTTCTTGAACCAAAATTGATTATACATATTTTTGGGGTTCAACATTGAGATATGTTGATCAAATCAATATTACTAGCATATATATTGTCACAAATGGTTGGGATAATAGAACAGTTTGGTCAGGGCCCTCGCCTTGGGTCCAGTTGGGTGTGGTTCAGCATCCTTTGTAAGCAAATTGTGTGTGTGTGTGTGTGTGTGTGTGTGTGGAGTTAGTGCACATGTGCGTCAATGTATCTTTTTAGTTTTGTTGCTAGTTTTGTGTTCTTTGGGGAGGGGAGAGAGAGAGAGAGAGAGAGAGAGAAAAGCAGGTGGGCGGGTGTAGGCCGCAGGCATCCACCCTGAGCAGCCATGCTTTCCAGCCTATGGCACCAAGGACCTTTTGGCCAGTTACCTAGCTCATAAACATGTGTGAAGGGGTCTGGTGACCCAGCCTGGCAGGTGTGGGGTCTGGTGACCCACTCTGGCATCTGAAGGGTTTGTGACCCAGTCTGTGAATGGGCCTGAGGGGTCTGGGAGCTCCAGACCCAGCCCTAGCTCAACCATCGGCCCAGTCAGTGCAGAATTGCTGGCAGGTAAAAGAGCCCGACAACTGGCGTGGTCGCCTAGCTTTACAACTGGCATCACGAACAGGAATCAGAGCGCTACAATTGGCGATGTCAACAGAATTGCCAACATTAGCCATAGCCACACACAAATCATAATTATTCTTTATGTATATCCCATACTCTTGATGAATTCTACTGTGATATCCAGGGGGAACCACTATTAAAGTTTAATGTGTGTGTGTACACACACTCAAGGAGAGGTTTTATTTTATAGAATTGGCACCTTTATTTCTATTTCTTGCTCTGCAACTTCTTAATCACTTAAAATGTCTCAAATGTCCCATTGCCAGTTCCTATAAATCTACCTATTCTATTGAATAGCCGTAGAGAATTCCATTTTAAGAATGTATTAATATTTATTTAATAATTTCCTTTTTAAAAGTATCTTTTTAAATTGACAAATAGATATTGTATACATTTATGGTGCACAATGTGTTTTGATATACTCATATGTGTACACTGTGGAATGGCTAAATAAAGCTAATTAACACATGTGTTACTTCATATACTTATTTTGTGTGTGTGGTGAGAACACAAAATCGACTCTCAGCAATTTTCTTTCTTTGTTTAATTTATTTTTTATTAGCATACTCACTGTTACAAATCATACTTATTCTTTATGCCCTTTACCCTCCCCCTCCACTAGCAATTTTCAAGGATACAGTACATTGTTATTAACTATAGTCACCATGTTTTATGTAGATTTCTTGAACTTATTCCTCTTGTCTAACTGAAATTTTGTATCCTTTGACCTGTATATCCCCAAGGCTTCCTGCTCTCTGCCACCAGGCCCTGGTAACCACTATCCTACAGTCTGAGTTTGACTTTTTAGACTCCACATATAAGTGAGATCAATTGGTATTTATCTTTCTGTCCTCCAGAGTCACCCATGTTGTCACAAAAGGCAGGATTCCGTTTTAAGGCTGAATAGTGTATATATAACACATTTTCTTTATTTATTCATCCATCCATGGACAATTAGGTTGATTATATATCTTGGCTAATAATAATGCTGCAATTAACATGGAAGTGTACACTAATTTCATTTCCTTTGCATATATACTCAGAAGTGGGACTGCTGGATCATATGGTCATTTTATTTTTAATTTATTGAGGAATATCAATACTCTTTTCCATAACGGCTGCACTGATCTACATTCCAAGCAACAGTACACAAAGGCTCCCTTTTCTCCTTGCCAATACTTTTTATTTATTTATTTATTTATTTATGTATGTATGTATGTATTTATTTATTATATAACAGCCATTCTAAGAGGTGTGAGGTAATGTCTCATTGTGGTTTAAATTTGTATTTCCCTAATGATTACTGATGCTGAGCATTTCTTCATACACCTGTTGTATGTCTTCTTTTGAGAAATGTCTGTTCATGTCCTTTGCCAATTTTTAAATCAGATTTATTTTCTTGCTATTGTGAGTTAAATTCTTTATATATTTTGTATATTAACCCCTTATCAGATGTATGGATTACAAATATTTTCTCCTATTTCCTAGGCTGCCGCTTCACTCTGTTGATTATTTCCTTTGCTGTGCAACAGCCTTTTAGTTTGATGCAATCCCATTTGTCTGTTTTCACTTTTGTTGCCTATTCTTTTGGGGTCATATCCAAAAAATCATTGCCCAGACCAATGTCAAGAAGTTTTTTCCCTATGTTTTCTACTAGTAGTTTTACAGTTTTGACTCTTACATTTAAGTCTTTACCATTTTGAGTTGATTTTTGCATATGGTGTGATATAAGGGTCAAATTTCATCCTTCTGCATGTGTATACCCAGTTTTATCAACATCATTTATTGAAGAGACTGTCCTTTCCCTATTATGTGTTCTTTTCACCTTCATTGAAAATCAATTAACCATAAATATGTCGATTTATTTCTGTACTCTCTATTCTGTTCTATTGGTCTATATGTCTGTTTCTGTGCTGTACTATGCTGTTTTGATTACTATGGCTTTGTAGGAGATTTTGAAATCAGGTAGTGTGATGCCTCCAGCTTTGTTCCTTTTGCTCAAGATTTCTTTGGCTATTCAGGGTATTTTGTGGTTCTATAGAATTTTAGGAGTTTTTTTTCTATTTCTGTGAAAAATGTAATTGGAATTTTGATAGGGCTTGCATTGGATCTGTAGATTGCTTTAGGTAGTATGAACATTTTAACAATATTAATTCTTCTCATACATTAGAAATGAAAGCCAGCTGTGTGAACTTCGGTTGCAATCAGAATTCTATGGTCTCGACTAAATCTGGACGTAAAAATAAGATAATTTTGTAAAGGCACAGCAAATGCAGCCAAACCTCACCCTTAGAGAAAGTTGGATTTTTAGTTGCTTCCATATGGATGTGAAATTCCTTTCCTTAAGATTTGGCAATTTAGAATCCAAGAGGTGGGCAAACATGCCTAACCCCAGAGTTTCAAAAACAATGAATGAATCAACCTTCTACTTGCAGAAATTTCAGCTTTGGCACCAAGTTCAGAGCAATTTTTATTATATCACACATAAGACAAAATAATTTGTTTTACTTTCACAGATCATTCCATACATTCTTTCCATGGTTCGGCATAATTCACTGGCTCTCCTATAAGGCAAGCCTTACACTTCATTTCAATTCAATAACTCAGGGAATCATTGTTTTAAAGATGTCTAAGTTAAAATCAGCACACGCAGACTAGGGTTCCAAGATGCCAAACATCTGTTGAATGTGAACATATTTCAGATGGATTTAATATAGCTAGATGTTTGATATCACATGGAAACAGACACTCTGTGATCAGAATCCCTGCATAATAGCTACAGATAGCTACAGATAAGCACGTTGTCTATGAACACTCCATCAGAAATTATACATATGTGTGAGACACTTCTAGATGTCTACCCAATTTCCACTCCCCTTTCTTCCTTACTAACAGAATGCTAATTTTTTTTTCCTTTTTATCTTTTTTACTGACCGGTAACGGGATCACAACCCTCGGTTTTGCGCCCGCACCACGCTCAGCCAGTGAGCGGGAACCGGTCTCCACATGGGATCCGAACCCTCAGCAGGAGCGCCGCCGCGCTCCCAAGCAGCGCACTCTCCAGTGCGCCACCAGGCCGGCCCCAGAACGCTAATTTTGTTCGGAGTGGTGATGCAGGCAGTGAACATACTCATTTTTACAATCTGTATTGAAGCTAGGTGTGACTATGTGATAGAATTCTGAATAATGAGATATAGACAGAAGTCTGCTAAGAATTTCTGGGAAACGTTTTAGTTTTCTTCTTTTCCTTTTTTATTTTATTTTTGTTTTCCATCCCTCCATTTATTCTCCTTTTCTTTTTCTTTTTTTTTTTTGCCTGGAACACAGTATTGAGGCGGGAGTTGAAGCAGCCTTCTTTTGATCATGTGGCAACTCGCATGAGAGTAAAAAACCACATGATATAGTTAAAGTGGAAAGAGAGATGGTGCCTGGGACATTGATTGCCTAAGAGGACTACTTACTATATGAGAAAAATAAACCCTTATTTGCTTAAGCCACTATTATTTGCAGTTGAACACAATCCAGATCAACATTACACAGACATCTTTTTTGTTTGTTTCTCTTGATTGGTAATGATTACCTCCCCATTTAACCTCTTTTGGGGGAAAGGGTTGGGTTCATTTGAAGAACAGAGGTAGAAAGCAAACCATTCAGTAGAGCAGCGTACTAGTACATGCACAGATGAGAAGAGAGGTTCACCTCCCCATTTAACCTCTTTTGGGGGAAAGGGTTGGGTTCATTTGAAGAACAGAAGTAGAAAGCAAACCATTCAGTAGAGCAGCGTACTAGTACATGCACAGATGAGAAGAGAGGTTCATGTAGTCTGGCTGTCCTTGCTACACCCTTGACTTTGCTGAAGTTTCAGTTTTCTATCAATCCTTTATGAAGGGAGAACATCCTGTCCAGTTCATTAAGGAGTATTGGTCCTAACACAGAGGTCCAAACAAGTTAATCTTTTATTGCAAGTTTCAGTTTTCTATCGATCCTTTATGAAGGGAGAACATCCCGTCCAGTTCATTAAGGAGTATTGGTCCTAACACAGAGGTCCAAACAAGTTAATCTTTTATTGATATAACTGGGACTAGAATTAATGACTATCTCATGACCAAATTAGGTTTTGATAACTTTAGAACCACATTTCTGTTCACATTCAGCTCCAGGAGAGTTAAAGTAGTGTAAGTTGTTTCTTATTTTTAAATGATATTTTAAAATTGCAAAAGTAACAAAGAGCATTGCAACTCAGCAGACCTTCTTGAGATTATAGCACACCCCTGCTTCTAATCCTACCACCTCAATACTAAAACCCACTTTGTTCCCTGGAGGGTTATTAGGAGATCTCACTGCTATTCTTTATATTTCTGCAAATCCTTCATGGTTTGCTAATGCCTCTATCTATGTGTAGGGACAAGGAGAAAAAGAAGTCACCCAAAGTATCAAACCTGCTGCTCAGTGTAGAAGTTGGATAAGGAATTGCAGGAAGCATTATCATCAGATAGCTCTGATTCATAGACCTCCACACCCTCCCATCTTGTCCATTTCCATGGAAAATTAAAAATTGTTTACAAAAACAAAATTGAGGGACAGGAGGAATGTTGACAATATTAGTCATAGACGTGTCTTAACCATGTGGCTTTAATAGAACTACTGTGACGAAAGACTCTAAATACTTTATCATAGAAAGAAAAACCTGCACTGACTAAAAACAGTTTTGTTTTGATTAGTGTGTCAAAATATTTAGAGAAAGGAAATGATATTGGAGCTCATAGAATTTCTGGCTGAAGCCAGGAGTTTCAGGTGCAAGGACAAAGAGGACGTGAGCTCAGGTCACATTATCCGAGGACAAGGCCATATGTTTCCATTTGAGTGAGCTTCCTGGGAGATGAGAGGTGAGGATGTGGGAACCAGGTGCCACTGGGATGGAGCCTTTAAGTCTTTTGCAGAGAGGATTGTGGAAAGAATATAAAAGAGTTCTAGAGGGGAAGAATATTGTGCCAGAGATAAAACGATCAAGGATAACCTTGGCTAGAGTCACCAAGACAAGGAAAATCTACAGGCTGGGGCAGGTGGGGCAGGTGGGGAGAGGCAGGGCCAGCAATGACGTGGCTCAGCCAACCAGCTGCTTAGCCCGTGGGAATGTAGCTGGGTGTGCAAGTTCAAAGCTATGGGAGTGGGAATGAGTGCATTTGTGGCCAGAGAAATGAAACAGACCTGGCTAGAGACACTAAACAGAGCCAACATGGCAAACCAAGTACAAGAAAAAGAATAAGGTTAGATTACACGAAGCGTCACCAAACTTCTGTGAAAGGCCAATAGTATATGTGTTTATGCTTTGAGGGCTGTGAGGTCTCTGTCACAACTATTCAACTCAGCCTCTGTGGCACGAAAACAGCCACAGACAAAGGGGTGCACTGTGTTCTAATAAAACTTTATTTACAGAGCTGCAAATTTAAATTTCACATAATTTTCATGTGTCACAAAATAATCGTTTTTTTCTCTACTGTTTAAAAATGCAAAAACTATTCTTAGCCCATAGGCCATGCAAGACCAGGCAGTGGGCCAGGGCCAGAGTTTGCTAACTCCTGTGTTACTCCCACATTAAACAGATAAAGGCAGGGGTGAGGGTGAGGCGTGAGGAGGGAAGGCAAAGGGGTGAAGGGAAGGGTATGAAGGGCACGTCTTAAGGTTTCTGATAAGTTGATAAGATACCAGGGGCCTATCCCCCACCCTCACTTCCAACAGGCCCAGGCAGAAGTAAATGTGTTAAGTAAATACACCAGATTCAGGTAGAAATTCATCTTAGTGGCTGGAGTGTTCATAGCATTTCTGTCCTTTAACAGAAATAACTCTCAATTTTATAAGCATAAGATAGAATGCAAATATTTTATTTCTGTTTTAAAAGAGGAACTATATTTAGCAAAAATAAATGGGTTTTTTTTGTTGTTCTCTACTTCTAGTTTTTTGATACCTGGAATAAGACTCAACTATCAGGTTCGGCCATTCCTGTAGGTACCACTCCTAACTGGGGCTGCTACCTAATTCCCTAGAAGAATTTTTTTTTAAGTTTTAGGGTATTATCTCTGAAATCCTTACCTTCATTATGTGACATTAGACCTACAAGGAGAATGACTTTATTTGGAATTTTTGTTCTTTTCTTCAGAGCCAGCATGTGTTAAATCACAGGCTTCACTGCACGGATCTGCCACAGTTGTTCTTGGCAAGTGTTCTCCCCGAGAATCTGTACTTCTTATTCAGATGAGGCACTGAGATAATTGAATTTGATTGAAAATGATTCCTGTTGCCGACGAGTTAATTTGAGAGCTTCCTTGATGCCAGACTTAGTGCATCAAGGTAGCTCTATCTGTTTTTCATCTTAGTATCTCCAGCTCCTTAGGACAATGCTTGGGACATAGTACAGGCTCAGTAAATGTTTGCCAATTTAATGCATAAATGAATGAATGAGTGAATGAATGAATGAATGGTTAAGTCTTGTCAGTAAGTGAAAAATAAATAGATGCTGTGAAACCAAAGATATTTCTGGCAGCTATGCTGTAGGTATCTATGCCATAATTATAAGCAATTATCTGCTATGGAAAATAGTTGAAGTGTAAATTTCCTGGTTAGTGTGCCTTGATTGTTTTCCTTCAAATCAAGGATCTGGGGTTTTGTAAATTTGGATAGTGTATCATTTGCATATGACTGCACAGCTGTGGTTGTTTTTGGAGCTGGTTCTTGCCCATGATTTGCTTTGTTGAGTGTCAACTTTGAAATGTGGATGGACAGAATCAGAATCAGTCATGTCTGAGTAATTACAGGACATGCTTGAGGATGCTTGCGAGAGATCTGGATCAATGTGGGGACGTAGTAAGGTCATCAGGAATGGAGAAGTTTGAAAACTGAGGATTATGGTGCTCGATTCATCTTTTGGCCCAAGATTAGACAAAGAGAAAAGCAGGAGAGACCTGACATTCAGCCAGATTTGGTAAGTAGGAGTAACCATAACTCCCTTAATTTGGTTCATTGGTTTGTGTTGTTAATATAAACTCCTGGTATGAAACCAGTGAGACTCTTCCATTCGGTTCTCGCCTTAATGGAAGAACTAGGAGACAAAGATGGTGTGGAATTCTGTCATAAAACAGCAGGAATACAAGCTTAGGGAGGCAGGAATAACTGTGGTCAGATAAAAGCTAAGAGTTTCTGGTGGGAGGGGCAATGAGGAAGTGAGCTAAGGTCACATTGTCAAAGGATATGGCCTTGTATCTCCATTTGTGTCACGCGTTTGGATGACAATGTTTATTTTGCCATCCTGGACTAAAGCTCCTAGTAGTGTCCCTATCCTTGGGGTAGTTCTGGATCTGGATTCTGGGGCAGGTGGAACAAGCATCTGTGTGGGGACAAAGTGTGTTCAGCCCTCCCTGTCTGCAGCACATTGGGATCCAGACAGGCCAATGCATTTCTGTATTCAGTCATCATGGGGATGAATAATAATTGCACATATGGTCACTGAAATCTGTTTCCCCTTCAAAGTGCTCACTGTTTGGCTTGAGCTGGGTTGAGATTTTGCAAATTGGCACTTGGGCAACTGCTTTTCCACTGCTGAAGTGTCAGAGCATTGAAGATCAGCTCATAATCCTTTCTTGGCCCATGACTTCCAGAGTTATTGCAAACTGTAATTACAGTTTGCTGTTCATGGGGCTGCAACATTTCTTTTACAAGCTTATACAAAGGTCAGGAAAACTTTATTTTGCATTTTTATGGGCAACTTAAAGAATGCTTTGTAAATACTTTAAAACAAACAGAAAAAAACTAATCCCACCTGAAAACACACACATACACACACACACACACAAACTCTAAGAAAGCTTAATCTTGCTAATCACAAACATCAGGTATCCAGCGATCAAGCACTTTCCTGGCAAGAAATACCACAAGCCAAGTCTGGAAGGGTTTTACAAATGTTGACTAGCTCATGAACCACAGCCCATACCAAACCTTAACAGAAGGAAAGGTGTAGAGCAATTTCACATACTCTCTGGGACTGCTTTTTTCTGCAATGAATCTGAGAACAAAACAGCCATAGAGTAATTTGAGTATAAATAGAAAATGGAAACATATGTGGAAAGTGTTGCTGGAAAGAAGCTAAACATTTGATAAGTGCTAATAATGATTCCAAAGATATTTAGCTTCTCTATAAGTTGACCTAGAATAAGGTAAGATGACCCACGTGCTTGGCTCACAACCAAGTTTAAGAGAATGACCATAGCAAGAAACTGGATTTGGTACACTTAGTAATTAGGGATTGCTTTAAGTAAGTTGTAGTTACACTACATTCACTGATATGGAGCAGATATCCAGGCCCAGGATAAGTTTTCCTGTATCAGCATTTAAAATCCACAAGGTGTTTTATGAGCTACCAAGTCAAAATTACATATCAGTGCATTTCCTGGAATCACTGAATCAAAGCTGGAAGGGACCTTAAAATCATTTACCCTCAATTTCCTTCCAGGGAAGAGTTCCTCTCCTTTTAAAAAGCAGCATCACTCTCATCTCTCAGCATTAGATTAAGTACTTTCAGGGGAGGGAGACATTACTAAAGAAGCCCTTCTGTTAGTTTTCATTGATACAACTTTTTTTTGGAGCCTTGCAATTATTTCTACCCTTTTTTACCTTCTGAGGCCTCACAAAGCAAGTCAAAATCCTAGTCCCAATGGGAGTCTCTTAGATCTTTAAAAGCAACTCTAAATGTTGCCCCTGGGTCTTCTGATGGTAAATAGAAAACATTAAATGAGATGGCGAAATAAAGTCCAAACATCAGTAATTACAATAATTGTGATCTTATGTCCAGCCACCTTACACTTCTGGGGTAGACTCTAGGCCAATAATTGTGTCACCAGTAAGTAGTAGCAGATTGTCTCTTCCTTTCCAATATTTACATTCTTATTTCATTGTATTATTGCACTGGATAATCTGTCAGTACATCTGTGATTCTGAATCCAAAAGAGATGTGGATTTGGCTGCTTTTCAGCCTCTTGACTTAGGCCACTGTATTGGTTTTCTGGGGCTTCCATAACAAAGTACCATGCACTGGGTGGTTTAAAAACAGAAAGTTATATTGTCACAGTTGTGGAGGCTAGAAGTTTGAGATCAAGGTGTCGGCAGGGTTGGTTTCCTCTGAGGCTATAAAGGAAGGATGTGTCCCAGGCCTCTCTCCTTGACTTGTACACGGCTGTCTTCTCCTGTGTCCTCACTTTGTCTTCTCTCTGTATGTGTCCTTCTCCAAATTTCCTCTTCTTCTGAAGACACCAATCATATTGAGTTAGGACCCACCCTTGTGATCTCATTTTGACTTAATTACTTCTTTAAGGACCTTTTTACAAAAACAGATGACTCTTGAACAACAAGGGTTTGAACTGTGTGGTTCTACTTAAACTGGGGTTCCACCTCCAAGGACTGAAAATACAGTATTTGTGAGATGTGGAACCTCCGACTTTTCTTATGTACAGTTCCACAGGGCCAACTACTTAAGTACTTAACTATTCAAATTGCTTAACTACTTAAGTAACTATGCTGGGAAAGTTTTACATGGATTTACAACTGCACGAAGGGGAAGGGTCGGTTCCGCTAAGCCCCAAGTTATTCAAGGGTCAGCTGTACCATCACATTTTGAGGTACTGGTGTTTAGGACCTCAATACAGGAATTTGGGGAGGAAACACAATCCGGTCCATAACAACCACCATCATCTCTCATCTAGATGACTTTCAACTTCCTCTAAATTGGAATCTGCATACTTTGTGTACCTCAATCCAGTCTCCAAAGAGTAGAAGTGGTTTTCCTAAATTGGGAATTGTATTATGTCATTCCTCTCCTTAGCCTTTCAGTGGCTGTCTAGTACACTTAGAATACAAATTCCTGTAAGATCCACAGGCCATTTATGATCCGGTCCCTTCCTATCTTTGGGCCATGACTTGTATGTTTTCCTTTCCCTGGAATATTCTTTGCTCCTCTCTTCCCATAGCCCCAGGTAATTTTAATTCTTAGGTTTCAGTTAAAGTATTTCTCAAAGAAGTCTTTCTGATCTTCCTATGTAAAAAAAAAAGTCCTCCTCTTCTCTATCTAAGCCTTCTGTTTGTTTTTGCCATAACAGAATAAGCTGTAGTTATTTTGTGTTTGTTTGATGTTTCTTCCTTTGTTGCTACAGAGCAGATTCTGAGACTTGCATTTCCTCTATTTAATACAGTACCCAGTGCATTGTAGGCACTCAAACAATAGTGAACGAATTGTAAACTAAATAATAAAAACAACAACAACAAAAAGAAAACAAGAGAAAAAGTCAAATGAATTATTAGGATCTTGAATACAAGGTTGAATACTAGTGATATAGGCAGTCTCATTTTCTTCCTAACTTTAAGAGGGATCCCTCTAATTCTCCACCATTTAATTTTGTTTTAAATATACTATTTATTTCCGGTTTCTGGTAGAGATCTTTAATACACACTGCTGGTTCCCTAACCAATATCCACATTTCTTTCTAATAAAACTGATTTTGTTTGGGTAACACAGGCTCTGTTTTCTCTCAGTAAATAATGGTAATCTCACCCGCATTACCGGTGGCTGGTTTAAGAATGAGCTTGTGATGAAATTCTGTCTGAGACAGAAGTGTTCTAGGAAAGGTTTTCTCTTTTAAAAGGGAATAGTGGGGGAAAATAGTCTTTCTTCCAAGGTACATTGCTAATTCTTCAAAGTAGTGTTATGATTGTGATATGAGCTAGCAAGTTTAATGCCTATAGCATGAGGATGTCAGAGTGGAAATATAGAGAGAAACATATCCTTACGGATTTTGAGCTACTTTGATTAACGATCTCTGGAAGTTCTCAAGACTTCTTTGTTCTTATTGTTTAGGGCTGATGAGCTGAAAATTTCTATAAAGTTAAAACATCTTTTTTGCAATATTGCTTATTAGGTTATTGAAATTTTATATCTAGCTTACTAGTTTTTTTTCCTAATAGAAACAGGTTCAAATATTTTTCTTCATCATCTTTTGAGATGGAGGTATGATTTTTCTCCTTTAATCTGTAAATATAGTAAGTACCTTAATATGTTTTCTAATGTTGAAACACCTTTACCTTCCTAGGCAAAACTAAAGTTGGTTGTGAAGTAGTATTCATTTTTATAACTGACTGGACTCAAATACTAATTTATATTTTAATTGTGATATTTGCATCTATTTTCAAAACTAGGATATGTCTATAGTTTTATTATTTTAATTTTTTGGTTCTGTGTATCTGGCTATGCTGATTTTGTATAATGAATTAGGAAGTTTTTCATATTTCTCTGTACTTTGGACCAGTTTATTAAAAATGAAATTTTCTCTTCTGTGCAGAGTTGGCAAAATTCTTCTGTAAAACAATCTGAGTAGATCTTTTAGTAGCTTTTCAATTTTTTTGTATGATCTTGAGTTTATTTACGTTTTTCCACTTATTCCTGAGTTGATTTTGGTAATTAATCTCTTCCTCATAATTAATTCAATTTATCTATATTTTCAAATGTATTTTATAAGTTGGAACATAATATTCTCATATAATATAGTCATGCACTGCATAACATTTCAGTCACTGACAGACCTCATGATGCATAAGATTATAATACTGTATTCTTCCTACACCTTTTCTGTGTTTAGATCCACAAATGCTATTGCGTTAACGATTGCCTACAGTAATCAGTACAGTAATATGCAGCACAGATTTTTTTGCCTAGGAGCAATAGGTTATATATTATACTGCCTAAGTGTATAGTAGGCTATCTCATTTAGGTTTACATAAGTACACACTATGATGTTTGCACAATGGTGAAATCGCCTAATGATGCATTTCTCAGAATGCGTCCTCATTGTTAAGTGATGCAAGAGTGTATTGAAATATTCTTTGTATTTGTGGATATATAATATTTTTTAATGTTGCATACTTGCACTTTCTCTAGCTTTAAAATATCAGATTTATGGGAATTTGCATATTTTGTCTCTTTCAAAACATTGAATTTATTAAGTCGACCGGAGTTTTTGTTGCTTTATATTGCATTAATGTCTGACTTTATCTCAACTCCTTCTTGAAGCATTAACTTCAGTTGCCTTTCCAGATACATTAGTCTCCTGATTTTCTTTCTATTCACCAGACCTCCGTAGCTGGTTCCTTTGCTTCTTCTTAACTCTGCATGTTGCTGTGTCGCAGGGTTCTTCTGTCTGCAAACCCCATTCCTTTATCTTCACAACCTCTCCAGGCAATCTCATCCAGAGAATCTGAGTGAATAATAGTTCTGGGTGTGCAATCTGGATCAAACATGCTTTGAACCTAATCCCAATCCTGCCTCTTGATAGCTGAGTTACTGTGGAAAATTTAAATTTGTCTGTGACTCTGTTTTCTGAAGAAATAGTAATAATACCTACTTCAAAGAACTGTTGTGTGAATGAATTGAGTTCGTACATACAAAACCCACAGAACGAGGCTTAGAACACAGTTCTTGGAACACAGTGTCTTATAAATATTAGCTATTGTTAATATTCAGTTCTATGCTTTAAATATCATTTATATTCTGATGAGCTTCCCCAGTGTTCTCTCCCTCAGTGAATGGGCACCAGCATTTATTCAATTGGAAACAGTGGCATGAAGAGGGCTTTTATCTATCTTTCCACTGAAGTCTCTCCAGCATCTCAGCAGTTTCTGGCACATAGGAGGTGCTCAATAAACATTGAGCACCTAAAAATCTATGAATACATTTTGTCCACAACCCATAAATTTCTAAAAAGTTTAGAACTTTGGTTTTAATAGTAGAGTCCTCTGTATACAATCATGAAAGCTGAAAAAGAAAAGGTAACAATGGAATGAAAGATATAGTATACATTCTAATTAAATAGGCAAAAAGAATGGACCAATTCTTATTTGATCAAACCTATGAATATAAGTAAAAGAATAAGAGAGAATGAATTTATATACAATGAATACCAAACACAAAGGAAGATGGAAAGAATAAAATTCAGTAGCCCAGTTATTGCATTAAATATGAGCAGGTTGAATTCTTTCATTAAACATAGATTGTGATTTTTAAAAATACACTGTTTTTAAGAAACACATTTAACACAAAGTTATAAACAAAACTCGAAAACAAAAGAGTAGAAAAAAGATCCTAGGACAAATGCAGACAACAAAAGAGTAGAGGCAAAAATTGCAATATCAAAACACCATGGAGTTTAAGGCTAAAATCACTGAACACAGTAACAAATATAAAGTAATAATAAGGCACAATTTATGAAGTTACTGGTCTTAACAGCCCCCTGCCCCAAAAGCACATGATCAGTATAACACCACATAGTATAGCAGATAAATTTATAAAGTAAAAACCATTTCAAATACATTGCACTACCTGACTTCAAACTGTACTACAAAGCTTTAGTAACCAAAACAGTATGGTATTGGCATAAAAACAGACACTTGGACCAATTAAACAGAATAGAGAACCCAGAAATTAACCTTCATGCTTGCAGCCAACCAACCTTTGACAAAGGCACTAAGAACATACACTGGGGAAAGGACAACCTCTTCACTAAATGGTGCTGGCAAAACTGGATATTCATTTGTAGAGGAATAAAACTAGACCCATGTATCTCGTCATATACCAAAATCAACTGAAAATGAATTAAAGACTTTAATATAAGAGCTTAAACTATAAAACCCCTAGAAGAAAACATAGGGGAAACACTTCAGAATGTAAGGCTGGGTGAAGACTTTATAAATAATACCCCAAAAGCACAGGCAACAAAAGAAAAAAGGAATAAATGGGGTTATATCAAACTAAAAAGCTCTTGCAGAGAAAAGGAAACAATCAACAGAGTGAAAAGACAACCTACAGAATGGGAGAACATATCTGCAAAGTATCCATCTGACAAGAGATTAACGTTCAGAATATACAAGAAACTCAAACAACAGTAAAAAACCAAATAATCTGATTAAAAATGGGCAAAGGAGCTGAACAGACGTTTCTCAGAGGAAGACATACGAATGGCCAACAGGTACATGAAAAAATGCTCAACATCACTAATCATCAGAGAAATGCAAATCAAAACCACATTGAGACATCATCTCACCCCGGTTAGACTGGTTATTATCAAAAAGACAGAATAAAAAATGCTGGCACAGATGTGCAGAGAGGGGAAGCCTTCTACGCTGTTGGTGGGACTGTAAATTAGTACAACCATTATGGAAAACAGTCCAGAGGCTTCCCAAACAACTATAGATAGAACTGCCATATGATGCAGCAATCCCACTTCTGGGTACGTATCCAAAGGAATGGAAATCATCATGTCAAAGGGATACCTGCACTCCCATCATTGTCACAGCTCTATTTACAATAGCCAAGATATGGAACCAACCTAAATGTCCATCAATGGATGACTGGATAAGGAAAATGTGGTATATATGCACAATGGAATACTACTCAGCCATAAAAAAAAAAAAAAGAAGTTCTGCCATTTGCAGCAACGTGGGTGAGCTTGGAGAAAATTATGTTAAGTGAAACAAGCCAGGCACAGAAAAAGAAATACCACATGTTCTCACTCATAAATGGGAGAAAGAAAGAAAAGAAAAGAAAGAGAAGGAAGGAAGGATGGAAGAAAGAAAAAGAAAGAAACCACAATAATACGTTGAACTTTCAGAAGGAGAGAACAGAACTGTGGTTACTAGAGGTGGGAAAAGGGAAGGGGGAGAGGTCACGAAAGGACATATACTGTATGATTCTACCTACGTGAGGTACATACAGTAGTCAAATTCTTAGAGACAGAAAGTAGAACAGTGGTTGACAGAGGCTGGAGGGAGGCGGAAATGGGTAGTTAGTGTTCAATGGGTATAGAGTTTCAACTTTGCAAGAGGGGAAGCTTTGGAGATGGATGATTATGGTGTACAACAACGTACATGTACTAAATAACACTGAATTGTACACTTAGAAATAGTCAATATGATAAGTGTTATGGGTATTTTATGACAATTAAAAATAATTTTTTAAAAAGAGATAAGAACCCAGAAATAAGGGAATTTTAAGAGAATACTGTATTCAACTTGGTAACAAATTTAAAACCTAGATATAGATGATTTTCCAGCAAAATAAATTCAGCAGCATAAACTCTAAACTCTAAGAGAAGTATGAAACACTGAATATCATATAAGATATTGAAAAAGTATTTAAAGATGCACCATTGTAAAGGACCACACAACTGTACGAGTTCACAGCTGAATCTTACCATAGCTTTACCTGTACAAATTGTCCCATGTTATTTAAACTGTTTCAGACCACAGACCTGTGCTTGTCAACCTCGGTTGCAGACTGGAATTCCTTGTAGAGCTTAAAGAATACTGATACCTAGCTCCCATCCCCACAGATTTCTGTAAAGGAATTGGGGCTGTGGTTTGGGCATTAGAATATGTTTTTAATTCCCTGTGTGATGTTGATATGCAGCTAACTTTAAAAATCATGGTTATAAACATGAAAAAACTCCAAAATTATTTATTCAAGCCTGCCTTCTTTTAACCACTAAAACCTGACTTTTATTTATTTTTAATTTTGTTTTATTAAAGGAATTTATTTTTTAGTTGAAACAAATTGATTGTACATATATACTGGGTACAGAGTTATATTTCTTTAAAAAAATTTTTTTAAATTTAAATTTTATTTTTTATTATACATACATGTGGGGTACAACATTGATTTTCAATAATTGTGTACAACGTGTGGTGGTTAGATCAGTGTAGTTAGCTTATTCTTCATTACAATATAACATCATTCTTTGTGTCCATTGACCAACTCCTCATTAGCCCCCTCCCGCTCCCCCACCTCCCCTTTTCCACCTCTAGTTTTCTAAAAGTTCAGCATATTACTGTGATTGTTATTTCTTTCTTTCTTTCTCTCTGTCTCTCTTTATTGTTCATTTGTTTATATTATCCTAAGTGAAACAACCCAGGTACAGAAAGAGAAATGCTGCATGTTGTCACTCATAACTGGGAGGCGAATCCATAAAACTTGACTTTTAAAAATAGTACAAAAAGAGAAAACTATAGACCATTCTTACTATGGTTATGGTTGCATAAATTCAAGGTAAATATTTTCAGATAGAATTTTGCAACTTATCAACAGAATAATGCAATATGAAATAGCAAGGTTTACTATAGAATGCAAGGGTATTTCAAAATCAGGAAATAGACCCACATAATTAATTATACATCAATAACTTAAATAAGAAAACCCCTATGATAATAATATTAGACAGTGAAAAGATGAGACATTTAACAAAATTCATTAGATTCCTTCATCTCCCCAATAAAATTCTAAATTAAGTAGAAATGGAAGGATACTCTTTCAGCATAATAAAGACTGTTTACCCAAAAGCAATTATCAAATGTTTTCTAAATGTTAAAAAATTTAAAAAAACTTTAATTGTAACCAAGAATTAGACAGGTCACCATTATTGCTTAATATTGTTATACAATGTTTTAGTCTATGAAATAATAACAGAAAATGAAATAACTGGCACTAATATTGAAAAAGAGGAGATAAAATTATCTTTTGATGCTGATATAATTTTAACTAGAAAATAAAAGCCATGCAAAAACTACTAGAAAAGTGGACAAAGGGTATACATTGATAATTCAAAGTACAACTCCAAGTGGCTCAAAAAAATCAGAAAAATTGCTGAAATGCAGTGGTAGTCAAAAAATAAAAATAGAATTAATATCAATAAAGTTATTATTTTATAACATACTCACGGGCTAGTAAAAGTAACCAAAGAGATCTGTAACTGCTTCTGGTAGAAACTTGGGAAAAATGTACTCATAGACTGCTGGTGGTGAGGTAAACCGTTAATCTTTTTTGAAAAGCAATCTGACAATATCTATTAAAATAATGTATAGCTTTTGACACAAAAATTCACTCCTGGGAAAATTTTCTCTACAAGCGAAAGCCACAGTACAAAAGACTCAACACACGCAGACTGCAGCATTGTTAGTCATGGCAAAAATGAGAAAAAAAAATGTATTTCCCATCAAAAGAATGAATTACACAATATTGAATTACACACATACCAGTTCATTTGGAAAACAATCCATGGATATCTTCAGGTAAGAAAAGGAAAAGGGAAAATATGGAATATGATTCAATTATTGTAAAACAAACAATATCTCCCTCCAAACAAAAAACTGCATTTGTGTGTATGAATAGAATTATATGTATGTATAGAACCATGTACACATATAGAATTAGGCAAGAATATGAGCTTAAGTATTGTTACAGTAAATTATGTGTATACATGTGTGTGTGTTTGCATCCAGAATAAAAGGTGTGTATGTGTGTGTGTGCATTAGATTAAGGACAGGTACGTGTATACATATTAGCAAATATACATATATGTTTATAGGAGACTAGGTATATGTATGTCTATGTGTATAGGCATAGGAAGATGATTTATACTGGAGTAATAATATTTGATTAGATTAAGAGTATGGTTGGATGTGTAGGTACATATGTGTGTGGATGGAGTTGAGATTGAGGCTGCATACAAAGTTGAGGAAGGGCTGGGGTTAGGGTTGTCATCGTGGTTGTAGATAGGAATGGAGTTAACATACATCTGTATGAGGTTGAAGACCCGGCTCTGGACAGGATTAAGGGTGCAAATCTGAACCCAAATCTGGACCTGGATTAGATTACAATCTATTTTTCCACACAATTATATATAGGATTTTATAGCTGTGGCTCCATAGTGTTATGAATATAGATTTTGTGATTGTAAAAGATTATTAATTGGATTTTTTTATCTGTACCTGAATAGGATTTTGATTCTACATCGAAGATCATCCTAAACTATATTTAAGTGCACAAATCTATATGTGTGGAGGAATATATAAGTGTATCTGTTTTTGCATCATACAATTATGCCAGATGTATCTTTCTATATTTTTAATAGCTAGTATTCTGTAAATACATATGTGTAGAATATCCTGTGTGAGCTTGTGTAAATATATATTTATCCGTACAGGAATTTAAAGACATATATATATGAATCTACTCCTGTAGTGGATTATGTGAGTGATTTATTTGCAAATAAGTCATTTTCATAATCCATTACAGGAATAGATTCATGCATACATGCAAATAAGTGGATTGTGCAAATGACTTATTTGCAAAATGGATTGTGCAAAATGGTATTTTTTAAAGATTATGTAAATATATCCATGCCTTTAGAGAGTGATTCAAATCTGATTCTGTATCAGATTATGTAATGAATTCTATATCTGAACCAAATTATGTAGATCAGTCTGGATTTACAGAACACCACCAATACATGAACAGTCTGTGTATAGTATCTTGTAGATATATGGTGATAGAGTTTGGATGTGCTGTCCCACCATAGCTCATGTCAAAATCTGATGGCAATGCTGGGAGCAGTTTGGGGTATGGGGGTGGATCCATCATGAATAAATTAACACCCTGGGGGGAGGTAATGAGTGAATTTATAATCTATTAGTTCCCATGAGAGCTGGTTGTTTAAAGGACACTGGCACCTCCTCTCTCTCTCTCTCTCTCTCTCTCTCTCTCTTGCTTCCTCTCACCATGTGATCTGCTTGTACCTGCTGGCTGCCTGTTGCTTTCTGCCATGAGTAGGAGCAGGTTGAGGCCTGCACCAGATACAGCTGTCCCAGAGTCATGAGCCAAATAAATCTCTTTTCTTCATAAATTACCCAGTTTCAGGTATTCTATTATAAGCAACACAAAAACAGATTAATACACATGGGTATATATTTAGTATCACAAAAATGTTGCTGTATCAGTAATTGTATTTGTTTGGAGTACATACGTATATGTTTATTAGGTCATGTATATTAATTAATATTTACAACTGTAGATGTTTAGGATTATGTGATTACCTTTCTCAGTATGGTGTTATTTAAAGTTCTAGCTTCTGGGCCGGCCCGGTGGTGCACTGCTACAGTGCTCCTCTTGGGAGCACGGCGGCGCTCCCGCCGAGGGTTCGGATCCCACATACAGACCGGTTCCCGCTCACTGGCTGAGCGAGGTGCGGGCGCAGTGCCGAGGTCCCCCCCCCCGTTGCCGGTCCCGGTCCAGTACGGGGGCGACACTGAGGGTTGCAATCTGCTGCCGGACACAAAAAAAGGAAAAAAAAAAAAAAAAGTTCTAGCTTCTGTTCCTTTATGGGACCATGAAAATATCTGTGTCACAATTGGTATAGAGTTATGTGAGTAGAGCTCCCATATGTATCTGGGATTATGTATAAATACATATGTCTGATACTATAGAGGATCATATATGCATGTCTAGATTTGGAAACGAGGTTCAATTTTGTTAAGAATACTTTCCAGGTGGTGCTGTGTATCCTGTCACATGCTACTGTCTTACTTTAAGTCAAGCTTAGAATCATCAGTGAATTCAGTGGTGTCAATCTCATCTTTCCATTAAACTCTCCCATCAATCTTTCACCTGATGGTTTTAGTATCTATCCAGGATCATTGCTGAGATCTGTTACTTCATGAGGAGTTGCACAATGGTGATTTACTAATTGTGCCATTATTTCTGCATTTGCATGTGTAGATTTTCCCAATGTAAAACCATTTAAATTACTGGAATAATCTCAGCTCTCTGATTATATATTGTCTTCTTATATGTTGCTGAATTCAGTGTGCAGGTATTTTGCTCAGAATGTTTGCATTTATATTTATCTTTGAAACTGGCCTATCATATTTCTTTCTAATGCTACTTATTTTGCAAGGTACCAAATTTCACACTGATTTCATAGAATGAATTAGAAATATTTCCTCTTTGTCAATTTTCTAGAATAGTTTGTATAAAGTTGGGATGATCCTTTCTTAAAAAGTTGGGACTTGCTTGGAAAACATCTGGGCCTGGTGTTCTGTTGTTGCTGTGATACATTAGAAAGTATCAGTCTTTCTATTTCTTATTGGTTTCAGTTGTTGTAATTTAAATTTTTTTGAATGCATATACTATCCAATTTTCAAATTTATTGGCATGAATTTTATTTTTTTTAATCTTTTGAATATATCCTTTTTATTCCTAATATTGTTTATTTGGACCTCCTGTTTTCTTGGTCATTATCACCAAAGATATGTCAAATTCATTAGATTTCTCAAAGAACCAACTTTTGGCTTCGATCCTTTTTATTTTATTTACTTTATTTTCAGTTATTCATGCTTTGTTAATCTTTTTATCCTTTCTTTTCTTCAAAAATTAACATTTTAGGTTATAAATTTGCCTCAAAATACAGCTGCTATTTTACTCCACATGCTTGATATGTAGTATTGTGTTTTAATTGTCATTCAGTTTTATTTTATTTCTTCTTTGACCCAGGAATATTTAGAAAGTGTCTTTAAAATTTTCTAATATATGGGGATTTATTTCTTTATTTGGTATTGGCTTCTAAAATGCATTGTATCAGAGGGCATGATTTATATGTCACCAGTTCTTTGTTTTGTTGAAACAAGCTCTACAACCCAACATGTGACCAATTTTTGTAAACGTCCTTATTGTTTGACAAAAATGTATACATGTACTTCTTCTGTATCTTATATACATTTGTTTACTGGTTGCATCGGTAATTGAGAGAAATATGTTTAAATATCTCACTAAGACCAAGAGTTTGTCAAATTCTCCAGTAGTTTCATCAATCTTTGCTTTCTATTTTTGAGGCTACATTATTAGGTACATACATATTAAGAACTGTTTGCCTTCTTGTGAATTAAAACTTTTATTATCATGTAGGAAGACATTCTATCCTCAGTAATGCTTTTTGTCTTAAACTTTATTTTGTCTGATTAACATCTGAATTAACATGCAGTTACCAAAACTTTCTTTTGGTTTATTATTGTCCAGTATAATATTTTTTAAACTTTTAGTTTCACATTTCCTGTGTCTTTATCTTTGTGTCTGCTGTTTGTAAACAGCTTATAGCTGAATTTTATTTTATTTAATACAATCTGATAGTCTTTGCCTTTTAAATGGTCAGTTTAGCTACTTACATTTATCGTTATTATTCTCTATTATTCACCTGGGCTGGATGTTATATATTTACTTCTATTTTAATAGTTATCCTGGAGATTATACTGTGAATAATTAATAAGGTCCAAAATTAATCTATATATAAAATGCATAATTTGAGGAGAGCTCTTTAATTATCATTTATCAGTGATAACTGTATCAATAAGCCTAGGCTAAGTTATTATGTGATAACAAGCAAAAATCTCTTTTAAAATCTTCACGGTTTATTTCTTTCTCAAATTACATATCTATCACGATTTAGCTGGGAGCTATACCATATCTGCTTTCCTCACTTCAACTGAGACTGATGGAGAGCTTCTACCTCAGATATGGTGGTCTCATAGAAGAGAAAAAGGAGAGATTGGCAAAAGTGGATGATGCTGTTAATGTTTTCATCCAGAAACAGCATGTTTCACTTATATTTATATTTCATCTACCAAAGGAAGTCAAATGGTCAAGCCTGATATCAGTAGTGCTGGATATATAATTTTCTTACTGAGAGGTTCTGTAAATATTTTCAGGATAATACAATCCAGCAGACTGATTGCCTTCTCTTCCTCACCCAAAATCCACTTGTCACCCTTCTCCCAAGAGAAACAATCCCAAACTCCCATGCAATTGCTGTATTAGGTTCAAAGTTCAGGATCTCATGGTATTTTTGTTGTTCTTTCTCTGGATTGAGAGTTCAGTGAAGTAAAAGAACACATTATGCATGCAAACCTTAGCAAACAATAGCGAGACAAGGACTGAACAACCACCATAAACACCCACATTCAAAAAGAATGAGGCTCACAGCAATTAGTCTTCCATAGCAATTCTGAAATCATATTGTGCAGATATTCCAATGGCCTCTACCCTGCGAGTGGAGAACATTCTTTCTTTGGGTCCAGATTCTGCTGCAAGTGCATTGCCCTCTAAGTGTCTTAGTTCTGTCCTCTGGGAGGTTCTTGCTTTTCTATTATTCTTTTTGACCATGCCTGAAGAGAGCATTGAAGAATAGCCCTCTTTGCAGGCTGAGCATCTTTCTCTGCCTGCTTATTGCACATGAAGGGTGGGGGGGCAAAGGTTGTTGTAAGTTTTGATCAATGAGTTTTTTAGTCAAGGCTGGTGGTTCCATGACAATACCACACACTAAAAACTTAGTTGACTTTTATTTATTTTATTCCTGTCAGCTCCACATGCCAATAGCCACTTCCAAATTATTTCTGAGACATGAATGTCTTAGCCCATTGGACTTTTATAGAAGAGCCACAGCATTATTCTCATTTCATTAAGTTATTATGTCCAACCTAAATGATTTATCGGGTGCTACCTTATTCAGAGGATTTAACATCAAAGGTATGAGGGTTAAGGTATTATGACCTTATGCCAAGATTTAGTTTTTTAAACTTTTCTTTTGAAAAGTTTCAATATATAAGAAAGTGGTAAGAATAGTATAATTCCCACATGTACTTTTTTTCCCCACCAATTATTATTTTGCCACATTTGTGTTTTCTCTCTCTTTTTGGAGTTTTCTCTTTTTTTCCTGGCTTTCTTTAGACACATGCACACTCACACACATATTATCAGTATTGTTGAACCATTTGAGAGTGAGTTACAGTGAAGATATTAAATCCTAAATATTTCAGCATGTAATGAGGACACACTTTTATACATCTGTGGAATATACTAAAAAGCATATGTACTTCACAGGGCCTGGTTTTCCAAAGCCTTACAGTTTCAAATGTTGACCTTGCAGAGGACTGGAAATTTCCCTCAGGCTATAAGTCTCTGTTGCAAGATAAGGATTGTGGCACAGCAGGTTGCTGGCTCAGAGACAGACTAGATGCTGATTGTTATGTAAAGATACTGAAAATTTGCTGTTAAGAAAGAATGTTTGCTTAGATCAAACTGTTGTGGATAAGACCACTTAATTGCCTTATTTGAATGTCATCTGGCTTATTTCACTGAAAGTTACCAGCCTATGTTGTTAAACTATAACCCCACCTTTGTTCTTTTCCTGTAACTTCCTGGTCTGGAAAATAAATGCAGAAAGAGAACCCCAATTCGGCATTAATTTCCCAAGGAAGGGATGGCTTTTGCTTGAGCATCCCAAAAGGAGATTAACCACTTCAGGGCCTCTCACTGCTCAGTAGAGATGGGCTTTGAGTAATCCTTTGCATCTCTGTCACCCAGGGGAAGTGGGGTGACAAATCCATGGGGGGCAAAGCAACGCAAAGCAACATATATCCATGATATAATAATCACATTCAGATAACTTAATATCGATGCATATCTTATCTAATCTGTAGTCCATATGCTAATTTATTTAATTATCCCAATATGCATTTATATATATTTTTTTAACCAGGGTATCAGATTGCATTTAATTGTTATGTACCTTTGGTGTCCTTTGTCTTTATGACACTGATACTTTTGAAGAGTATGGGTCAGTTATTTTGTTGAATATTTATCAATGTGAGTTATTTTGATTGTTTAGTAATTGTTGCATTCAGTTTATGGATTTTTACAGGAATGCTGCATGAATAATGTTGGGTCCTTCTCAGCAGCTCGCCTCAGACTGCTGTGTGTTCATTGTTACTGGACAAGGCAAAATATTAATTGGATTTTGTCATTCAAATAATTGATAATGAGTAACACTTGCATCTTTTAATTGTAATCCTGGTTCTTTTAATCTCTGCAAGCTGACAATTCTTTTATGAATTCATCTCTTTATTCTAACACCTTGTCAAATGCAGCCAATAACAGGCAAGACTTACTACTAGTATTCTGCTTCCCAATCTCTTTGCCTAAAGTCATTTGGTATATTATCTATTTTCCAACACCAGGGAAACAACTTGATCAGGAAAACAGTTTCACCACTGCATAATGTGGTTTACCATCTTTTCAGCCTCAAAATATTACTCTTTACTGTCTGGACCTAAAGCCAACGCTGTATATCTTATGTTCTGTTGTAATGATAGTACCCTGCTATGAGTACCATTATCTGTATCAGTCACCTTAGGCTAAGATATGTTGTCATGTGAAAGTGGACAGTTGTATGTACTATTCGGTATTTTTAAATTAGCACAGCCCAAAGACTGTAGAAATAATAGAAGGATACTATGGATAGACTCTACAAAAAAGCTTGGTGCCTAGATCATTCTATTAAACAAGTCCACTGGTAGGAATCTATCCTATAAAAATATTTAAACATATGTACAAGGATGTGCATACAAAAACGGTATTTTAGCATTGTTTACATTAGTGAAAAACTGGAAGCTACCTAAATGGGTATCCATAGGGGAATGTTAAATTATGATGCAGTCATATTATAGATTATTTTTTCAACCATTAAATCAAATGAAGTATCTCTCTATGTTTTGTTATAGCAACATCTCTAAAACTACGGTTCAATGGACATGTATAAATGAATGAAAACATATAAAACTTGCAACATAATTTCATCTAAAACAAGAACAAATCACAATGTTCTGTGTTTGTATATGCCCATATAGAAAGTACAAATATGATTTAGAAGATTATATACACCAAACTGTTAGAAAATGTTTGCCTCTTAAGGGAAACATGAGAGTTGGGGAATGGAGAGTAGTGAAAGGGGACTTTGTCATTTATTCTAACATGGCTATATTGTTCAAACTTTTAAAAAATATTTTATGATTTATGTAAATTAATGCATTGGAAAAATAATATAATTTGTAACTGAAGGACATAATAGGTATTTTATTTATTTATTTTTATTTTATTTTAACATTTGCTTGTACATTTTTGCAGGGTACAGTGTTTCAATGCATTCATACACTGCACAATGATTCACTTAGAGGAGACAGCATGCTTTTATACTTGCTGGTCCACCATTTCTCCTTCCCCAGCCCTTCTTGCCCTCCCAGCCTTTGGTAACCAATTATTCTACTTTCTACCTCTATGAAAACCCATATTCGGTACTTGTCTTCCTGTGCCTTATCTACTTCACTTAACACGATGGTTTCCAGTTCCATTCATGTTGCTGCAAATGATAATATTTCTCTCTCTCTCTCTTTTTTTTTTATAGCTGAGTAGTATTCTATTGTGTATACAGTGTACACATGCCACAGTTTTTTTGTGTGTGTGTGTGTGTTTTTACCCATTCATCCATTGATGAACATTTAGATGGATTCTCCTCTTGGCTGTTGTGAATAGTGTCGTGATGAACATGGGAATGCAGGTGTCTTTTTGATATATTGCTTTCATTTCCTTTGGGTATATACCTAGTAGTGGGATAGCTGGGTTGCAAGGTACATCTGTTTTGAGTTCTTTGAGGAACTTGCTTTCCATAATGGCTATACCAATTTACATTCCCAGCAACAATTTCAAGAGTTCCTTTTTTTCCGCAACCTCACCAACATTTTTTATTTTTTACCTTGTTGATAATCCATTCTAAACATAGAGGGATGATATCTCACTGTGGTTTTACTCTGCATTTCTTTGACAATTAGTGATTTTGAGCATGTTTCATGTGCCTGTTGACCATTTGTATATCTTCTTTGGAGAAATGTCTGTTCAGGTCCTTTGCCCATTTTTTAATTGGGTTATTTGGATTTTTTTGCTGTTGAATTGTGTTCTTTATAAATTCTGGATATTAGCCACTTGTCTGATGCATAGTTTGCTAACATTTTCTCCCATTCTGTAGGTTGCCTCTTTACTTTGTTGATTGTGTCCCTTGCTATGCAGAAGCTTTTTAGTTTGATGTAGTCCCATGTATTAGTCTGTTTTTGTTGCTTATAACGAAATACCTGCAACTGGGTGATATGTAAAGATGAAATTTATTGCTTACAGTTTCTGAGGCTGGGAAGTCCAAAGTCCACCTGGTAGTGGCGATAGTGACCCAGGGGTCTCACATTGCAAGATGGTGGGAGCAGAGAGAGCAGCAGAGAGAGACAAACTCACCTCTTCTTTTAAATCCCTCAGAACCACTATTTTTAATCCTTTCACTACTGCACGGTCCTACAATCCAATCCCCTCTTCAAGGCTCCACCTTTCAATGACCATAATAGGATTTTCCACCCTCTTAACAGTCACAGCAGGGGCTAAGTTTCTAATATGTAACTTGAGGGGACACAATTCAAGCTTCAGGGAGTTTGTGGGGTACATAATTCAATCCACTACATTACATTTGTGTATTTTTGCTTTAGTTGCTGTGCTTTTGCAGTCTTGCTCAAAAAAGAACTGCCCACTTCCCTTTCATGTAGGGCTTTCCCTATATTTTCCTCTAATGGTTTCATAGTTTCAGATCTCAAATTTAGGTCTTTAATCAATTTTGAGTTGATTTCTGTGTATGGTGAGAAATAGGGGACTAGTTTCAATCTTCTGCATGTGGATATCTGGTTTTCCCAGAAACATTTATTGAAGACGCTGTCCTTTCCCCAGTGTATAGTTTTGGCACTTTTGTCAAAAATCAGTGGCTGTTTAAGTGCATAGATTTATTTCTGGGCTGTCTGTTCTATTTCATGGTTTACTTGTCTGTTTTTATGCTAGTACCATGCTGTTTTGGTTAGTATAGCTATGTAGGATATTTTGAAGTCAGGTAGTGAGATGCCTTCAACTTTGTTCTTTTTAATTGAAGATTTCTTTAGCTATATGGGGTCTTTTTTGTAGTTCTGTAAAAATTTTAAGATGATATTTTTCTATTTCTGTGAAGAACGTCATTGGTATTTTGATAGGGATTGCATCGACTATGTAGATTCTATTTGGTAATATGGACATTTTGATGATGTTAATTCTTCCAACCCATGAACATGGGATATATTTCTATTTATTTGTGTTCTCTTAAATTTTTTTCACCAATTTTTTGGAGTTTTCATTGTAGAAGGCTTTCACTTCCTTGGTTAAATGCACTCCTAGGTATTCATCTTTCTGGTAGCTATTGTGAATGGGGTTGCTTTCTTGATTTCTTCTTCAGCTATTTTGTTATTGATATGTAGGAAGGCTATTGATTTTTGTGTGTTGATTTTATATCCTGCCACTATACTGAATTCATTTATTAGTTCTAGTAATTTTTCGGTGTAGTGTTTAGGGTTTTCTATGTATATGATCATGCTAACTGCAAATAGGGATATTCTGACTTCCTCCTTTTTCATATGTAGGCCCTTAATTGCTTTCTCTTGCCTTATCGAGCTGGCTTGAACTTTCAGTACTATGTTGAATAAGAGCAGAGAAAGTGGGCATCCTTGTCTTGTTTCAGTCTTAGAGGAAAGGCCTCCAATTTTTGTTCTTTCAGTATGATATTAGCTGTGGGTTTGTCATATATGTCCTTTATTGTATTGAGGTACATTTCTTCTATACCTAATTTGTTGAGTATTTTTATCAGGAAGGGGTGTTGGATTTTATAAAATGCCTTTTCTGTGTCTATTGAAATGATCATATGGTTTTTTCTCTTCATTCTGTCCACATTATGTAACATACGTATTAATTTGCATGTGTTGAATAATCTTTGCATCCCTGGGATGAATCTCATTGATCGTGGTGAATGATCTTTTTAATGTGTTGTTGGATTTGGTCTGCTGGTATTTTGCTGAGGATTTTCACATCTGTATTCATTAGGTCTGCAGTTTTCTTTTTTTGTTATGTCTTTTTCTGGTTTTTGTATGAGGGCAATGCTGGCCTTGCAGAATGAGTTTGAAAATATTCCTTCCTCTTCTGTTTTTTGGAAGAGTTTTAGAAGAATTGGTGTTAGTAATTCTTAAAATGTTTGGTAGAATTTGGCAGTGAAGCCATCTGGTCCTGGGAATTTCTTTGTTGGAAAGACTTTTTACTACTACTTCAATCTCATTACTCATTATTGGTCTGTTTAGTTTTCTAGTTCTTCATGATTCAGCTTTGGTAAGTATGTGTCTAGGAATTTATCCATTTCTTCTTGGTTTTCCAGTTTATTTGCATATAGTTGTTTGTAGTAGTGCCTTATGATGTTTTGTAATTCTGTGGTATCAGTTGTAATGTCTCTTCTTTCATTTCTGATTTTATTTATTTGATCTCTCTTTTTTGTTAGTCTAGCTAAAGGTTTATTGAGTTTGCTTATCTTTTTGAAAGCCAACTGTTTGTTTCATTGATCTTTTATATTGTTTTTTAAATCTCTAATTCAGTTATTTCTGCTCTGATCTTTGTTATTTCTCTCCTACTGATTTGGGGTTTGGTTTGTTCTTGTTTTCCTAGTTCCTCGAGGTGTAAATTAGGTTGTTTATTTGAAGTCTTTCTTCCTTTTTTGATGTAGGCACTTATTGCTGTAAATTTCTCTCTTAGAACTGCTTTTGCCATAGCCCATAGGTTCTGGTATGCTGTGTTTTCATTTTCAATTGTCTCCTGGAATTTTTTAATTTCCTTTTTGATGTTTTCTTTGACCCATTTGTTGCTTAGGAGCATGTTGTTTAATTTCCATGTATTGTATGGTTTCCAGTGTCCCTTCTGTTGTTGATTTCTAGTTTTATTATCTTGTGGTTGGACAAGATAGTTGATATGGTTTCAATTTTTAAAATTTGTTGAGACTTGTTTTGTGACTTAACATTTGGTCTATTCTAGAGAATGTTCCATGTATCACTCAAAATAATGTATATTCTGCAGCTGTTGGATGAAATGTTCTATAAATGTCTGTTGGATTTAATCAGCCTAGAGTAGAGAATAATTCTGATGTTTCTTAGTTAATTTTCTGTCTGTATGACTGTTTCTTTGCTGAAAGTGTGATATTAAAGTCCCCAACTATTATTGTGTTGGAGTCTATCTCTCCCATTAGGTCTAATAGTAATTGCTTTATATGTCTGGGTGCTTTAGGTTGTCTGTGTATATATTTAAAATGTTGAATTGATCGCTTTGTCCTTATATTATGACCTTCCTTATCTTTTTTTACTTTCCTTGGCTTACAGTCTATTTTATCTGATATAAATATAGCTACTCCTATTCTTTTTTGGTTTTCATTTGCATGGAATTTTTTTCCCATCCTTCCATTTTCAGTTGATGTGTGTCTTAATAGGTGAAGTGAGTTTCTTGTGGGTAGCATATATTTGGATTTTGTTTTATAATCCATCCAGCTACTTTGTGTCTTTTAATTGGGGAATTTAATCCATTTACATTTATAGTTATTATTGCTATTTAGGGACTTGTTACTGCCATTTTGTTACCTTTTTTCTGGTTGTTTTGTAGGCCCTTTTTTCCATTGTGTTTGTGTGATTTTCTTTAGCAATGTATTTTGATTTCTTGCTATTTACTTTTAGTATGTCACTTATAAATTTTTGTGAAAGGTTACCATAAATCTTTCAAAAACATGTTATAGTTATAACAGATTGCTTTAAACTAATAACAACCTAACTTTGATATCTAAGAAAAAATAAAACCAACTCTACTCTTTGACATCATTTCCCTCCCCCCACAACTTTTGACATTTTGCTGTTTCCTGTTACATGTTAATATTGCCTATCTCTTACACAGCTGTTGCATTTGTTATTGCCTTGTTAAGTTTGTCCTTTAGTCTTCATACTAAGGTTATAAGTGTTCTTACTTTACTAGTGAGTTATGTACCTTCACATGTTTTCTCACTACTTTTTAGCATTGACTTCTTTTGGATTGAAGAGCTCCCTTTACCATTTCTTGTAAGGCAGGTCTAGTATTGATGAATTTCCTTAACTTTTGTTTATCTGGGAAAGATTTTATTTCTCCTTTATATTTGAAGCTTAGTTTTGCTGGATACAGAATTGTTCGCTGACAGTCTTTTGCCTTCAGCAGTTTGAATATATCATCTGATTCTCTTCTGGCCTGTAGGGTTTCTACTGAGAAATCTGCTCACAGGCCTATTGAGGCTCTGTCAAATGTGATGTGTTACTTTTCTCAAGCTGTTTTCATTATTCTTTCTTTGTCTTCTGTCTTTAACAATTTGGTTATGGTGTGCCTTGAGGTGTTCCTCTTTTGGTTGAATTTGATTTGTGACCTCCAAGCTTCCTGTAGCAGAATGCTGCCATCTTTCTCCATACTTACAACATTTTCACTCATTATTTCTCTGAATGCATTTTCTAGTTCTCTTGCTTTTTCCTCTCCTTCAGGTATGCCAATTATGCTGAGGTTATTTCACTTGAGGAAGTCCCATAATTGCTGCATTTCTGTTTCATTTTTTTCCTATTCTTTATTATTTTTGCTCCTCTGATTGGATACTTTTGTATGTTCTGTATTTCAGCTCATTGATAGTTTCCTGTTTGATCAAATATGCTGTTGGAGGTTTCTATCGAGGTTTTCAGTTCAGATAATGTAAGCTCTATTTGTAGAATTTCTATTTGTCTTTGTAAATTGACTCTATTCTTTTTTCAAGTTTCTCATCCTGTTTCTGAATTGTTTCTCAGATATCATTTAATTTTCTATCTGTATTTTCTTGTGACTCCCTGAATATCTTTAACAGGGTTATTCTGAATTTTCTGTCACACATTTCATAAATCCACTGTTCTTCTGTGTCCATTGCTGGTGCTTTGTTGGTTTTCCTTGATGGTGTCATATTTCTCTTTTCTTTCTTGATTTTTGTGTCTTCACATTGATGCCTGAGAATTTGAGTAAATAGCTATCTCTTCCAGGTTTTATAAGTGTTCTTTGGTGGTGTCAGACCTTTACTGGTTAATATTAGAGCTTTGTCTCTGTTCTGTGTTTTTTTTTTCTTTTTCTTTCCTTTCCTTTTTTTTCCCACCCACTTAAACTTTGCACTGGAACTAATTTGCTGTCCTGTGGTTAATTCTCAAATTGGGGGAAACTTCCTGTGGGGACTGGAACTTGCACTCTGTGCTTGAGCTAAATTTCTGCTTTGCTGCTATATCTCAAACTGGGGAAAGCTTTTTGTGTGGATCAGATTTTAATCATCAGCCTTTTAGTCACTCCTGGGTCTTGCAAGGTCACCAGAGACACAACTGAGATGTGTAGAAATTCTGACCCAGGACTGTCTTTCCTACAAATTGTGCCCCTTGCAGTTCTATTTCCTCAACCAATCTCCACTGTGTGGTGCCTGTGCCAATTGAAAGGCAGATCAGCTGCCTACACTGTGTTCCAATGCTCCCCCTGGTGGGTCAGCCTCCCCTCAGCACTCCAAACATTTCCTGTGGGGCAGACTGTACACAAGTTCCTTGCAAAGACTCCCTGACCTCTAGGTGTTTCCTTCTTCCTGTTGGTTGTGGCCCCTTGCTCCTATGCAGGTCCAGGGTAAGCTTGCTAGTGGTTTTGCTGATTTGGTAAATGGAATAGTACACCATGAAGCACCCTTCTCCCCTGCAGGCTATAAGTAGCTTCATGCAAAGGGCACTGCTGTGGCTTTGTTGTCTCCTGATAGCTGCTTCGTGTGCTGGCAGCTGTTGTTCCTTGCCTTGGCCCACAAAGGCAAGAAGTGACCAGAGTTTGGAATAATCAGAGTGGTCCCTCCTCCCTGTTGCTGTGGCTTTTCACAGCTTCACAAACTCTGCAGGTCTCTCCTGCTCTTCCTCTGAACTCCAGCAATCTCAGGATGTCACTTTTCGCATTTTAGTAGTTGTAAGTTGATCAGTTGTGAGGAGGAGCAGTGCTTGGGACCATTTATTCTGCCATCTCGATGACATTACTCATAATAAGCATTTATTCTGAGTGAGAAGGCAATTAGAAACCTGAGTTGAGAAGAAAAGAATGGGTAATGAGAAGAATATTCATGATCACTGTCATCGAATATTGAGGTGTCTCTCAAGGTGAAAAAGTCCTACATTTATTTTGTACACTCCTAGAGAGCAGGAGGATGGCAAAGTAAAAATAAAAATCAATTCATTTCTTAGAGATAACTACAAATGGGATGGGATACTTTGGGATATAACTAATTTCCTGGCCATAAGGATCTTGAGGAGTAAATCCAAGCCATAATACAAGTTTGGTCTTAAATATATTTAATCTAGAAGGTTTTTCACCTAGAAGTTTCTCAGACAGCCCTAATTTCAATTTTTGATTGATTTTCCCTAGAAACCACCACATATATTTTAAAATGTGTAGTTCTTGCAATTGAATTTTGGCTTCTAGAGAGACTCACAGGAACATTTTGGTCTTGACTATTGATTTAGTCTACTTTTAAGTATAGACGTGGTAGCAAATTCCCTAATTCCTTCAACAAAAAACATCAGCCACACCTCTGTCACTCAGCCTTCTTCAAGAGGAGTGCTATCTCTCCAGCTCTCCCACTGAGTGTCAGCCCAACTTCTTGCTTTTCTAGGTTCCCAGGAAAATAATTACAAGCCCTGAAATGTTGGGTTTTAAGTATTCTTATATCCTTTCTCTTAAGGCAAGCATACATCAGTTTTCCCACTTCCACTCATCTCTCACTGACCACGTTCAACTTCAAGGAGGTGTGTAAAGCATGATCCTCTTGCATGAATGGAAGAAAAGAATAATCGGAATTGTTGGTGGGCACTAATAATATTTATCATAAGGAGACATCTTCATCTCCTAGGGGCAACATATATGGGGTTTCCTAAAATCCTGTGCCTTTTTCAAGCCTTGAGACAAATACCGTAATGATATCTAATATCATGTTTTGTAATAGAACCTCACCCTAGAATCACCCCCATGCTGAATGGACTTTAATTTTTAAAACTGAGACCGAATTTTCCCACTGACAACTGAAAAAGAATGTTTGTGATTTTTACAACATATATTTATTTGTTTTAATAAAATATCTAAATTTCACCAAATGTATGCAATAAAGTGATTATAAATTCAAAGAATACATAATTTTAAGATCTTAAAATAGTGATCATATGAAGAAACTAAACACAGACATATTTACTTGATCACTGTATAAGCCTTTGAACTGCATTGTGCCTTTTAAATTGCATGAAGTTTTATTTCAGTTTAGAAGGTCTGCTTTATATGAATTTTTTAATGTAAAGCAGTTGATGATTTTTTAAAATCAATATTTCATTTATGATTCATGTTTTGCTAAAGTGGGTAATGTAATGCCTTAATGGGTGGAAATGGATCATAGCAAGGAGGTCAGAAAGCAATTGCTGCCATTAATAATACACCTTCTTCAAGATAATTGACAGACAGTGAGTAGGAGACTCTAGAATATTCCTGCAGGGCCTGGGTATATGGGATGTATACAAAAATAGCAGCTGATTTTAAGAACAGCATATGTCAGAGAAGCACACATATTTGTGTGAATATTATCAAGTCTTTGCCTCCAACAAATAGTTTTTCTGCTCATTCAAAAGCAGTAAGCAGTTAATTATAGAAGAACTGTGTCTGATTAGAGAAATCAGGAAAAATAAAATATGCTTGAAGTCCTAATTGCAGGACTGGGCATGACATTCCTTTGCTAGATGACTCACCATTTGTATTTTCCTGGTTTCCTATTCACAATTTATGTACTTGAGTATTTACCTTTCTGATGATGCTACACAGTCCAACTTAGAGAAATTTTCCCCAATGAATAAAGTATGAAAAGTTCATTCTTAAATGTGTACAGCAAGATGCACGTATGATTGCATTTAATCCTTCGGACAATCCTGGAAGGTGAATGGGATAGCCAGTGTTATGCTCATTTTATAGATGGGGAAACTGAGGCCCAGCATGGTACAATGATTGGCATAAGATCTTAGAATGAATAAGTGATTGACTTGGGGCACAACCTTAACTTTTTTGACTCCAAATCCATATTTCTCTCTATTCTTTGATGCAATAATGTGGGGTGGGGGAGGGGAGAGAGAGGGAGAGAGAGAGAGAGAGAGAGAGAGAGAGAGAGAGAGAGAGAGAGAGAGTCTGTCACCAATATGGTGACCTTTATCTTAAAATTGCATTTATTTTAATTTTTTTTTCAGTGATGTGTGCTTGAGCGGTTCATCTGTCTTGCACAAGCTGACTGTGTGCCTCTCTTGCAACCTCACTGTTCAGTGATTTCACGTTGGTAGCTTGACATTGGTTGCAGTGGAAGTATTAACAACACGAAAATAGGCAAATGCTACAAACCAGGGCTTTTGTCTTGAGAGCAGTTGTAAAACACTTAGAGTACAGCATTATTTTTAACACATTTTATATTTTCATACTAGTAATCATTGGACCCTTTAACGTCTGCATCTTTGCTAAAAATTCAGGCTGAAAGTCAAGTCACTGTCTTGACTTATCAAGTCCTGGATAAGGGTGAGAAGAGTAAAGAGTTTGATGTTCCCTATACTTTACTGTGACATTCCAGGAATAAGATGTCATTACTTCTCAAGACTGTAAAATGATATATAAAGGCTCGTGTTACTGTGCTGTGTGTGTAGTAAGTTACTGACACATACCCACACATGAAACTAATTCTGTTTAAAGCAATGGCTTCCAAACACATTCTTGATTTTTTCTGTTATGCATTACAAATATCTAAGTGTACAACACACATATATGTGTGCATATATGTATATACACCCATATATATTATACATGTTATTACATATATGCACACTGGGATTGTATGTGTATATAATTTTATCTCATTAATGTATGGTTATAAATTACATATGTTACTAATATATGTCAATTATACATCAAATAAAAATGTCTAAAGGATGAAAAAAGATGAATTAAGTTATTAAGTTCTTTTTTATTGTACAACTTTAGTCTCACTAAATATTATCAATCACATTGTTAAATATTAATAATGTTTTGTTAAAAGATGCATCATTTTTTTAACGCATTGGTTAGTATTTTTTGACATAGTTATTCAAAGATATGGTTCTAAGTTCAGTTTATTTTGGTACTTTGTTTGATGCCTCTCAAAACTGAAGAGCTCCTTTACAAGATTCATAGATCCAAAAGGAAGCAGTGTGTTTTTGGCCAAATTTACCAACTTAGTTTACTCTTTTACAATACCATTGACCAATTATATACATATTTTATTAAATTTGGCTAGTGTATTTCTATCTGTCCTGATGCTAATTATTTGCTCTCACAAACTGGTCACACAACAGTGTGTTTTCATATTTATGACAAAAAGATTCAAAGCCTACCGAAACACTTTGTTTAGTATTTTAACTGAGAAAATTTCATTTCTATGTTTTTCAAGTTTGCGAATCTGAGTATTATACTGGGTAACATCCTTATATAATATTTAAGAACAGAATTACATAATAATGAAATGTTTCAAAATGTCAGATCTCAAAACACTCTCTTCATCATGTAAGTTTCTTTCAAAAAGTAGTTACCTTCTCATTTGCTGTTAAAACTTTGTTTTCACTTTGAAGGAAGAGATTAAAGGTGTGTATATGTGTGAGTGTGTGTGTGTGTCATACCTACTGGGAGATGTTCTGAGAGTCACTTATTATCATAGAAAAAGTTAGCAAATTTGTAATATTCATCTAGTTAAAAATAAAAATGTGAATACAGTTTTAATTTTGAAAAGTCTCCAAATATACTGTTACAAGGCAATCAAAGAACCTCCTTATGCTTACAAAATACATGGGATACACACACGCACACACACACACACACACACATATGCCTTTATGAATACAAATACATAAGTATACATATAAACATTTTCTTAGAAAACATCCTTTAACCACATAAGCAAAGCATCTGTTTATCTATCCATATTTATTTTATGAGTACTTATATATACATACACACAGTTACAGAATCATATATATATATATATATACACATAAAAACATAACTCTATACAAACTCATAATCCTATTATAATCAGAATTAGATATATAATCATATTATATGCAACATTTTGAACATAATTTTATAAATCTAAATATCCATAATACTTTATGTGTGCATGTATATCATTATAGGTCTATATAATCCTTTACATAATATATATATGCCTATACATTTGCATAATTCTATACATAACATAATCCTGCAAATAATCCTAGCCTACTCTGTGTATATGTATGTATGTGTACTGCTTAAGATACTGTAATCCATAAACTTGCATAGCAGGGGACATGTAAACTGCAGGCTGAGCACTGACAGATGAACATGTGCGCCTCTCAAGCCCTTCCACATGGTGGAATATCAACCTCCCCATCAGGGTTCTTCACAAACGTGACTATATAGCATGTGGCCAACCCAGGGGGCCGGGATCTATACTTAAATGTTAGTCCAACTTAGTTTTTAAAAAGTAAATATAAATGAGGGTTCTCCTACTTGCTTCCTACACCCCAATGGCTCATCTTGTGCCTCTGCCTTAGTTGAACCCTGTGCCTGGTGTGACTCCTGGCTGGGCGCTGGGCTGCCTGGGCCTCTCCGGCAAGGTCTGAACAGCTGCCTGGGAGCTCAGCATCCTTACCTCCCTGACTCCCTGATCTGATTCAGTGGAAATGGCCTACAGAGGCATATTCCCAACATTTTAAATAAGAAATTGATAAATTCAGCACAAAGAACCTACAGTCAAGCAGGGAGATGGAGATGGACAGACAGTTTAAAACAGAGTGAACACAATGGCCAATCAAATGATGGGAATTGGGTCAGCTGAAATTGTGATATCTACTCTGACTGAATACCCACTTAGATATGTTAGCTCTAATTTTTACAATAACCCTGCAAAGCAAGCATCATATTCCCAGTTTCATTGGTGAGGAAACTGAGTCATGGGGAAAGGTTAAAGACTTGTCTAAAGACCACACACCTACTGAGTACCAGAGTTGGCCTTCACATCCAGGTCTCTGGCTCCAAAGCATACACTCTTTCCATTCTACCATGCTCCTTTCTCCAGCAAAATACCATCTTTTCTTAAAAAAATCAAATTAACAAAACTTACACATTTGCTAGTCTGCCATACTGACAAACACGCATGAAATAGATGAGGCAGGCAAACTCCTATGAATGAGAGTATAAATGAACTTAACTTTCCTGGAAAATATTTTAGCAATATAAAATAAAAGCCTTAAGAAGGTTCATGCCCCATGTTAATTTCTAGGGCTCTAGCATGAGAAACTAATCCTACAATCTTTATGCTTAAAAATATCCATGAAAGCCTTATTAAAAATCATACAATGTTGCAAACAACTTTTATCTGCAATGATAACATTATTATTATTGAATCATAATTGATTATACGTATTTTGGGGATTCAATGTTGACATATGTTGATCAAGTCAATATTACTAGCATGCATATTGTTACAAATTGTACTTATTCTTTACGCCCCTTGTCCAATTTCTCCTCATCCCCCTCTCCCTCCCACCTCTGATTACCCTATATTTCTTCTCTCCCTCTGAAAGAGTAATGGTTACTCTGTTGATTTGTTGCCTAGATGATCTGTCTAATGCTGAGAGGTGTGTTCAGGTCCCCCAATATTATCATAGAGCAGATGCTTCTTCTGTCACTCTGGAATGGGATTTGTGGTGAGAGACATCCTCTTCTTTTCTTTGGTCTCTGCTGGTGACTCTCCTTGTGTCAATGCACTCCAGTGGCTGGTGGATCATCTGCATGGTGGTTGTGACATCTAGCCACTTTGCAGCAGCTGTTGTAACTGTGCTGGCTGTGGTGGGCCACCCACATGGAGGTGTTTTTTTTGGCATGCTCCTTGGCACTGACAGTGTGCCTGGTTGTGGGGGGGTGTCTGGTACCCAGCATGATGCCTCAGGCTCATAGCAGGGCTAAGATGCTGGTGGTGTACCTGGGTCAGAACTAATTTTTTTCCTTTGCTTACTTCTAAAATGGGGGAACTTCCTTGTGGGAACCAGTTCTTGAGCTGTGTGGTTGAGCTAAATTGCTGCTTTGCTGCTGATTCCCTAGGGAAGGCTTTTTGTGCAGCTCAGGTTTTAACGGTTGACCTTATAGGTACTTCTGGCTTTCTTGGGACCAGTGGATCTGGGTTGTGTAGAAACTCTGATCTGGGCCTGAGTTTTCTCATCAAACTGCACCCCATGCAATTCTGCATTCCTGACCAGTCTCCTCTGATTGGTCCTGTGCTGATTGGGGGGCAGATCAGCTCTCCTTGCTGTGTCCCAGTGTTCCCCTGGTGGGCCCGTCTCCCCCACCACCCGTGCTCCAAAAATTTCCCATGGGATGGGCCCTGCGCCAGTCCCTTGTGATGACTCACTGGCCTCTGAATGGCTCCCTTTTTCAGCTTTTCTGGCTCCTGGCTCCTGTGTGGACCCACGGGAACCCTATTAGTGGTCTTGCTGTTCTGGGGGCCACCAAAGTCCTCTTCTCCCCTGCCACCTCCCAGTAACTCCATCTGAAGGGCACAGCTGTGGCTTCCCCTGGCTCCTGCTCCATGAGCTCAGCAGTTCCAGCCTTAAAGTGGCCACTGCATGAAATGCTCAGAGCAGTTTTTTCTTTCTCTCATTGTGGTTTCTCTCACCTTCATGAATTCTGTAGGTCTCTCCTCCCCTTCCCCTGAGCTCCAGCGGCCCCAGGTTGGCTGGTGTTACATTTTTATAGTTGTAAATTGGTTGATTTGTGAGAGAGAGTGATGCTTGGGACCGTCTATTCTGCCATCTTGACTGGAGCTCTGCAATGATAATTTAGTGGGTTAGTAAATGTTGCTAGATTTTTGCCTTATAATATAATCACTAAAAGATGTTTACAATAAATGTTAATGCTCAGGTTATCATGTTAAGTGAAATAAAAGAGAATAGAAAATGGTATAGATAGTATAATCATAAGTTTGGAAATATATATACATGTATATGTGTATGTACACTAGAAAGAAACATGTTATGATGATAACAGAGTGATTTCTATTTTCTTAGTTTTAATTTACAGTAAGCGTATAATATGAGAAAAGGCAATAGTTTAATTAGGAAAAAGGGATGGTGAGATTGTGGGTTTAGAGACAGAAAGATCACAGTTTCAGTACCAAAGAACTGATATAAACATATCACACCTCAGTTTCCTCCTGTGTCACATGGGGGTAGAATCCTTCCCTCACAGAGACTTAGGCTTGTGGTACAGAGAAGGTCCTCAAATACGCCAGTTCCTCTTCTGCTTTCCCTTTGCAGGATTGTTAGTAGGATGTTTAGCTTCTCAGACATTCTGATGACGCCCAGTCATTCTATTACATCAACAAACCCTCATTACTCTCTTGTTCACTTAAGACAATAAACCAAAGAGAAAAGAATCAAAATACCTAAACCTAAAAACTAAACTTGTTGATCGTCTTCTTACTTGAGTATAACCAACACAAGGCCATGGAATTACTCCCCTAGTACAGCTTGTGATTCTTAATCTTCTTGGGAATATATTTAAGAATATATATAAGAATCTGTCAAAAATTATCCTGCTCCCATTCATACACTTAGATGCCAAATTTTCATATTGTATCTGGGGACTCACAAGTGCTCCAAAGCTTTGATAGGCATCAGTTTGCTAAACTTTGGAGATATGCCCCATTCTAGGAAAAGGGAAAGGAAAGACTCAAGGGGTTGGAGGGGGAATTCCTTTGGCCTTCCTCCTCACACCCCCATTACTCAGATGTAGAGACCGGGTCAGTGAGTGAGGGGCATTTTTAAGGATCACAGCATCCAAATCTCATCAAGATGTGAATTCTTTCTGCCATAGCGCTTCCCTGAGATGAACTCTAGAGTCACAGAGTCTTTATGTTACAAGGAGAGATGAATATTAAACAATCCCTTCTCTGCATTTCATTTAGAACAAAACTTCCAGATAATTCTAGGAATGGAGATGGCACCTGAAAATCAAATAGGTCCAAGTATTAAGTCCCAAGCAAATAAAACAGTTCTTTGAACCTAAGATGCAAAGACATAAAAGAAGTCGAACCAATGATCTATACCCAAGTCTCCTCTCTTACTAGGATTTTTATGCAAAAATGTTCATCACTAATATCACAATCAAACATGCCTCTAAGAATGTGGCAGATGGAAGCTTTTCAGAAGTTAGCCCAGCACTCACTCAACAGTCTGCAGAGGACAGTGGTTTAGAGCAGGAGCCAGCATTTTTTTTTCTGTAAAGGGCCAGAGAGTAAATATTTTAGGATTCTGAGGCCATATACAGTCTCTAGCATAGAAAAACCACTCTTAGCTTGCAGCTGTATAAAAACAGCCAGAGTTTGTCTGGAGCCAGACTCCCTGGGTTCAAACCTGGCCATCCCACTTCCAGCCTTGTTACCTTTGGTAAGGTGCTTAACTATTCTGTGCCTCAGAAAAATGGGGGGGCGGTCATAATAGTACATCCTTCATCGGGTCTGATGAGGATTCAGTGATTTAATGCATAGAAAACACTTAGGATAGCAATGATATAATTAGTAAAATGTAGGCATTGGTTCTTATCAGTAATTTTGGAAGGATGCCCCAAGCCTGGCTTGTTTTCCCATGGTTATTTGGGACTTGCAACCCCCCTGTGGAGGATGGCCACTGCAAAAAGTCAACCATCTGTGCTTTTCTTGTGGCTTATTGTACACTGGGGAGGAATAAATATTCTGTGCTTAGACTATTAAAATAGTTCCCATATGCAAAGAGGGATAAAAATAGCTCTTACCTTACAGGGTTGTTTTGCAGAATAAATGGAATGATGAATATGAATTTGCTCATTATAATGTATAGCTCTCTAGTTATTATTATGGAAGATACCTGATTATAATTACTAATTAGACAAGAGTTTTTAATATAATCTTTCTCTGGGCGATACCCTGATGTAATATGTTTTAAACATGTTTAGTTAATACATGTTTCTTCCAGTTCTTAGGCTTTGCACTTTGATAGACCAAGAACAGGTCTGATTCACTCTCACCGCCTCAGCACTGAGCACAGGGCCAAGCACATCACTGTAGCCGATAAATACACATTTTTTTTAAAGATAAAGTAGCTTTATTTTAAGGGATGATATAAAGATTTAGGACTTATAAGTTTGCTTGTGCTTTCTTTCTTTTAGCGACATCTTAAAATCATAAAGAAGTTCCAATTCAAGATTGCTGTCAGACCAAACATATGCTGAACAACCAATATTCCTAATAATAACAGAAAAAAATATATACAAACATACTAAACCATCTGTGCATGCACTGGAAAATAAAACAAGGCTTCTTTGGTAGACAATAGACTATAAGAATTCCTGGAAGGGTGAAAGCATATAGAATCAGATTGGAGAAGGAAACCACGGGCTAAAATGCATGCAGGGAGGACTACTGGAAACGATGGCTCTGTAGGTGCTGTAAGCCCAGGATGCAGGTATCAGAGAAGCGGGGAGGGGGTGGTCTAGGTCAATCACCAGGGTGCCTATTTGAGATACCATAGAAGAGCAGAATAGGTTGGCTCTCTCCTATGGTTCACCATCTAGGGCCAAGCATCACACAACAGGGTGCTGGCATCTGAGAGACAAGACAATATACTGCTGAGCTGGCAGCTCTAGGGGGAAAGGAGAGCCCCTGGACCCAAAGGCATTGTTGCTGGAAGTACCTCCCCCACATATAAGATCCAAATAAAGAATGCTTCAGACATGCACAGACTTAGAAAGTTAACCATCCACAGGTCCTCTCCGAATGAATTATGAAAGGGTGCACTTCAGCAAAGCAAAGTCAATATTTGATACGTACAAAGATACTCGTTTCAGAAGAAACAAATCATCCTAATAGAAAAAAATGAACAAAAGTCATGAACAGGTAGTCCTGTTCCTAAACAAATGAAAAATATATGAAGAGACACTTACCTTCACCAATAATGAGGGAATGCAAGTCAGAACAATGAACTGTAATTTTTCATTCATCACAGTAACAGACTTTTATCATATCTAGTATCAATGATGTTGTAAAGAAATTGATACTCTTATTCACTGCTTTTGTAAGTGTAAATGTTTGCAGCTACTCCAGAGTAATTTTGTCAGTGTCATTAGAATGAAAAATGTACATACTCTTTGACTTAGCAATTCCATTTCTCAGTTTCTGCCTTAGTGATACACTTTATGTACCCAATATGAAAATGTAAGTGTGTTCATTGCAGCAGAGTTGGTAACAGGCAAAACTGGAAACGAAAATCAAAACTGGAATAACTACACTGTAGTCCATCCAGACCAAGTAGTACTTACATAAAAACAGGACGTATCTAGGTCTGCAAAACATTAAGTGAAAGAAATACAATTCACAGAGCAAAATACAATTCACAAAATGCAAGAGAGATATAGACAGATAGATGACAGAGAAAGAAAGACAGATTTAAATTCAATGTGAAGATATGTTTAGTACACACTAAACTTATACGAGCGGTCACCTATAGAAAGGAGACTCAGATTTTGAGTGGTGTCAAAGAAAGTTTTACCTTGTATATTTGGTGTATTTTTTACACGAGAATGTATCATGTTTTCCTTTTGAATTAAAAAATAAATAATTTTCAAAGTGTAATACAGGCTAAAGATAGACAACTGAAAAGCACAGAAAACCACAAAGGAAAAAAAAAACGAAAAACAAAAAAGCTCTAATCCTACTCTACTGAGATGACCACTAGTGGTATTTTGCTGTGCATCCTCGCAGTCAGTTTTCTATACATGTGTAGGTCGAGTTCAAAGTATTGATCTGCTGCTGAATACCTTATTCTGGGGGTGGGAAATACATTAGTGTTAGCGAATAGATGGAGGAGAAATTGAAACCTGTGAACTCTGACGATTCAGGGAAACACATTGTGGAGACACAGAAAACAATAAGGAGACAATTGCGAAATGCTCGCAGCATTGGAACTGGAAGAGTGGATGAGGGGTTTGATAAAATGGTACGCAGGGGTCAAATGACACTGAATTGCTCATGCACACCCCCCCGGCCCATCTTCTTACTGCTGCCCCGTTTATAACAATAACAGCAGTGGAAAGAGAAAAAAATAGTAGACCCACCTGGGAAGGTGTTTGGCAGAATTTTTGCAGCAGACACGATGAGATCTTGAGGGGAAGAATTGGAATTATAAATACAACGGCACACTCTTGGCCCTGTGTGTGTGGGAATTGGGGCCAATTTCAGTTTTCTAATTCTCAGAAAAAAAATGTCTATTTTAACTGTTTTCAATTTTATTTCTGTAAGTTTTTTCATAGTATCCTCTTACAATTTTTCAACATTTTATTTGTTCATGTGTCAAAGTTTGTTTCTTTTTTCAAAAAATATTGTTTGTGTCTTACTCTTCATCCTATTTGCCTAGGGTGTGTCTGTTTTATTAGTCATTTCAAAGAATAAGTTTTTGCTGATCAAATCATTTCTGGGGAAGGGGAATCCTTTTCATTGTTTCCAATTTTTATCTCAGTATTTCCTTCTTTTGAGTTTCTCTGGGTTTATTTTCTTGCAGTTCTCTGCCCACTAATGAGATTTTGGATTTCCTCTTCTCTGCACTGCCTGTGTATCGCCTGGAGGCAGCAGAACATATGGTTAATAAAATATATTGACGAAGAGTGAGAAAAGGACCTGGCCTCTGCGAGGGGAGAGAGAGGGTGGGGAATTCTCACAGTAACAAAAAGGAGGAGGTCAGAGAGACCGAGGGCACCATCATGTCCTGGAGGTAGCTGTCTGAATAAGGGCAGGCTTTGTCTCAAGATCCCAGCTTTGTGGAGTGGTGTCCCCAAGGGAAATCAGCTAGATCACTGCAGTTTACCCTCACACCAGGAAGAAAAGTATTTGTGGCTTATATGCTAAGACTTTCCTCTCCCCAAATTGTCCAGAGACCTCTCAGTATTGATTATCTCAATTTCATTATTATAATGTTTCCTGGTAATGCTTTTGTATTAGGAGTAAAATAAAATCTGTTAGAGCTGCAGATATGAGACCCAGAGATCCGGAAGATTAAGTTAGTAATTCTGGATATCAAGAGATACATTCTCGGTCAAGTCCAACCTGTTTTCCAAACCTCGATCAAGGTTTAGACATAGTTAATCTACTTTCAAAATGCCTATTTCTAACCTCCCTCCAAGAATCAGTCAGAATTTCCTCCACTCTCAGTTTCTGAATTTGGGACTCTACCCCCAGGAAAGGCACTGTATCAAACAAAAATATGAGATCTCAAAAGCAGTTGCCCATTTCAAATAGGAAAGAAAAATTTGCATCAAAACAGATTCTCATTCACTGTTAATGTCATCGTTTCTCTGACGTTGACTTCCTTTTCCCAAGTGACTAAACATGCCTTTACTCTAACCTTGCAGCGCTAGGCAGTCTTTACCCCCTTCAGCTCCCTGTGCAACCTCCGGACGAGCTTTCCTCTGCCCGCTGCCCGTTTCTTCCATCAGTCTGTTGCTCAATGAACTGGTTTTTACATTAGTGCGTTTTTATAGCACACAATGGTTTCCTCAGTTACACAACAGACCCAGTGCCAATAAACTCGCTTCTAGGTAATGTAAAGCACATTGGAGCACAGGAATGATTGCATTTTCATGGCTAAAAATACGCACTTGTTTTTAATTTTCCATGGGCATGCTGCCTCTCAGCACAAGAGGCCACCTCCTACCTGCTAAACCCTTTATGCTAAAGTCATCACTACGTGGCTGGAAATGTGGAATTCAAATTTTCATTATGTAACATAAAGGGAAAAGCCTATAGACAAATCTCTCTTTAATTTCACCATAACTCTTGTTGTTCATAGTGCTTTGAAAAACCAGACTGTATCAAATGTACTTTAACATGGAAACAAGCCCTACCATAGCCAATCTAAGTGAGAAGAATATCCTTATTTTTATAGTAATAACAACAGCTAGGATTATCTCATTTAATCCTCATAGCAGCATTGTGAAGTAGGTAATATCATACCCACAAAAGAAAACCGATCCCTTCTTATTTTTCCCCAGACAACATAAGCTCACTATGCTGCATTAGCTTTACTTATTGGAGGAATTTTCTCTTCCTCCAGATGTTGCTTTTAACTGTTAAGGTATATTGTCATAGCTACAAACTACTGATCAAGTCCAGAAGGGCATTTATAAACCATCAGCATCTACAATTTTTTCTTAATGTTGTGGGATAAAAAAGGTTTTTTTCAAGATGAAACCTTATGGGTCTTCTTTATGTCTTTTGAGGGCTGAGATAGAGCTATAGGAGAGCCCAAACATAAGGAAGGCTGCTCCTCTGCTCCTTCAAATGATGTAATAGTAGAACGTTGGAAAAGATTTCTTTTTATTTTTTATTTTTTTAATGAGCCAAGAAACAAGGGTTAAGAGTGAAGGCTCTTGACTCAGACAAACCTGGTTCAAAGTCATTATTCAACACATGTAACTTATTATCATCTCGGCCTCAACCATCCAAATATAACCTATATATCTTCTATTAATCTCTCGTATTTAATGGTCTTCACCCTCGTAATATGAAGGTGATGCTTAGTAGTTCATTGGCTAAGATGAAGACACGAAGACTCTATTTCAGTCTCTGATAGAGAAGGAAAGAAAAGTAGCACGTACTGAGCACCTACATTGTGCCTTGTATTGTTGCCAGAAACTTCAAATGCATCATCTAACTGAATCCTTTAACATTCCTAGAAGGGAAGTGTTAGCTTAACTTTTCATTTTAGGAAAATGAAGCTGAGAGAGGTTAAGTATCTGGCTTAAAGTAATATTATACCATGGGTAGGATCACCACAGCTGTCCAATTAAATATATGAGTTAAACGCAGAATTTTAGATCCCTATTACTCAAAGTGAGGTCCATCATCACTTGGCATCACCTGGGAGCTTGTTAAAAATATAGAGTCTCAGGCCTCCCCCCATTTCTGCTGAATCGGAATCTGCATTTTTAACATGGACCCCCTTGTGATTCCTGTGTACATTAAGGTCTGGGGACTGCTGTTACAGAAGAGACACAAGCCCCTTTACCCTAACTCTATCATTTTATAAGTGAGGAGCCACACCCAAAGAGCACAATAACTTTATGAGCAATTAGTACTAACCTATTAAGGTATAAAATATCAAAACTCAAAACAATTTTCAAAATTTAGTGGCGTTTCCAAAACAAAAAGAGCCAATAAGAAGTACAAAGAACAAGATGAAAATATAAAGGTCATGAGGCCAAGGCAGACTTTATTCAGAAATATCAGTGCCTTTTAAGATGCAAACTAGAACTGGAAGTTATTTATTTATTTATTTATTTATTTTTCCCTTTTTATCTTTTTTCGTGTCCGGCAACGGATCACAACCCTCAGTGTCACGCTGGTACCGGACCGGACCGGCAACGGGATCGCAACCCTCGGTGTTGCTCCCACACCTCGCTCAGCCAGTGAGTGGGAACCGGTCTGTATGTGGGATCTGAACCCTCGGCGGGAGGGCCGCAGCACTCCCAAGCGGCGCACTGTAGCAGTGCACCACCGGGCCGGCCCCCTAGTTTTCTCTTTTAACTTTATATTTTTGGCATTTACCTTTTATTATAAACTCTGCATCACAGCTCATTTAAAAGCTAGTTAATAATCCATTCAACAGACATATAGTAAATTAACAAGTTCTTATCCCATTGATGAGATTTTTATCTTCCTTTTTTTAGAAAAAATTTATCAATATACAATGTAATTGTACTGCAGGGGAGATACCACGATCATGAAAGTGGTTTTCCCAGGGCAAGGCTAATCTATCGCATTTCAGATATGCTGACCCCTGCAATTTCCCCAAATGTGGGAAACTCGACTGCATAATTTGTGGTAGTGGGGAACTGTGTTCATGCTTTCCCCTGGTTTGCATGTCTAAAGAAAGCTTTGTGATTTTAGGTTGTTTCTAATTCTCCTCCTTTATAAAGGGTGCAGTGAGTTTTTTGGCTCAAACATATTTTATTATATATTAGTTTGTTTGGAGAGACATTATTTCTAATGATATAATTATTTGATCTATTTTGCCAAAGAATTTTCTAAAATAATAATTTGGAAGATCAGGCACTGTACTCTCCCCATAATTCTATAATACCTTTACCAAAGCCATAATTTTTAGTAAGATAGGTCTACATGCACATCCACTCATTACTGTTGTTTTCTTGTCAGTGTTTCTGTAGTTCAGCTCTGAAGGATGGTGTGATGGTGAACAAGAAACAGATCGGACTTGCATCTGTAGATCAGTTAGCAGCAAGACCCCAGACATTTGGTCCGGAATAAAATACGGATGCATTTTTCTTTTTTACATTCAGTGATAATATTAGTTTCTGCTGTCTGGTATGTTAAAACAATCCATCAATAAGAAAGTTCTCACACATATACTCTCTACTTTAGAAACTTGAAATAAAAATTCCGTAGAGCCCTGCCATCTACTTCTTGCTATTTTATCTAAATTTTATTAGAGTTTCCAGAAAAAGATTTTTAAAAATTTCCCCCAAACAGGTGTTAAATGAGAAACATGCTTTAAAATGTCAATTATTGGTAACCTCCTAGTTTTGCCACCTCTTTTTTATCCTTTGCCACCGTTTTAAAAAATTATGTATAGAATGTGAGTTTATTGTAAAAAACAAAGATCACATTAATAAAAGAACAAAAGCAATTCATAATATTATCATTCAGAAATAAACAATTAAAACTGTATAAATTCCAAAAGTTTTTATGAGTATCTAATTATATATTTGATTTTTAAATATAACCATTCTATATATCATATTTTAACAGCTTTCTTTACTTAAGAGTATGTATTGTTATGAAAATGTATCAATGCCCGTAAGTATATTTTGCAACATAATGTTATTGGTTACATAATACAAAGTACAAACACTCCGTGACTCACTTTGTCCAATGGCTGTTGTTGGCAGAGATTGTGCATTTTTAATTTATTTATAACCTCGCATTAAACAACCTTATTCCTAAAATTTTGCTACATTCTGAATTATTTGCTTGGACAAAATTCCTTGAAAGAAATACCGCGTCAAAGTGGAGTCACATTTTTAAAAAATCAACAACAATGTTTAAAAATCTAATACTTGTTAACTGCAGAAAATTAGCAAATAGAAATAACCAGAAAGAGAAATATTGAGAACAAGAATAATAATTCCACTGTATACACAAAACAATGTCTGGGTTTATTTATTTTTTCCATACCTTGTTTATGCATACCTATTTGCTATATATAAATACATTCAATATAATTTTCTTACACATCAATCTCTCTACATGTTTCTAATATATATCTCTATATATCTACACACACAAATATATTTTTGATGGGTTTACCACATAGTGGGTAATTATAAATACTTCTTTAATTAATGAATAAGTGAATAGATATAAAATAATTTTGTAGTACTAGATTGTAACCCACTATTTTTACTTAAAATATCTTTTACATCTATTCATGTTAATAATTTTTCAGCCATAACATTTCAATAATGATTTAATAGAATTTATAATGTATAAATGGAACCATTTGGGAAAGAACATAACAGCACAATTGAATTAAAACATGCCAAAGCTAAATTCATTGGAAAATGTACAGCATTAACTGTATTATTACAAATTAAAAAGGAATTAAAATAATTGAAATCAGTACTTCATACAAAGTCAGAAAATGCATAATCAAATATATGGGAAAAAAGCAATGAATTAATAGAAACACAGACTTTAATAAACTGCAGAACTAACTAATTTAGAGTTTCTACATACAAGAGCTGGATCCTTGAAAACAAAAGAAACTAAAAAAATGGAGTGAAGAATTGAAAGAACACAACCATTCTAAATTCTGAGCTCTAATTAAAAAAACCGAAAAGTAAATACAAGTATACAACATTACAGAGATGGCTATAACCCTATGTGCAAATGGGATTACAAAATTATAACAGACTACCATACGGAAATCAATGCTAATGGATTTGATGACTTTGGTGAAGCATATGATTTTCAAGGAAATTATCACTGGATAAAATTATCTATGAGAAAGAAGAAAACCTGAATAGACCAATGACTTTGAAAATTTAAAAAACTCATCATATAACTAACTCTTTATTTCAAAATGCCAGATGCAGACAATTTCATAGGTGCAATTCTCTCCAAATAATGAATGATTTATCTCCTGCCTGAGCTCCTGCAGAAAATAGGAAAATAACATCATCATTTTATGAAGCTAGCACGGGCCTCATAGAAAACTCTGACAAGGAAAACACAAAAAAAAACAGAGACAAGTTAACTTATGAATGTAAGCACACAAACTATGGATAAAAAATATTACTTGGACTCAAACACTAAATTAAAAGGATAATACATGATGACTAACTATGTTTTACTACATAATTTCAAAGAGCACTCTACATTGTGAAATCTATCCAACACAGTTTATGCATTATAATCATTGTCATTTAGCATTATTGTAGAAATAACATGATGCTAAGATATTGAGAGATCCAATATTCAGCTGGAAACTTTTTTTTTTTTTTTAATGCTGCTGTCACGAAATCTTGAGATCCCACATGAAGAAGTAAAGATTATTTGAATGAACTATCTGGGGTCAAACATGTCTCCATTGGGAGTAAAGGTATCAGTAACACATGTAGTATTTTAAATTCACTTGTTGATGCCTGTGTTGTCATCTGGTCTGTGTTTTGATAATGATGGAGGAAGGCTATTAACTGCACTTCACTGAGAGAGGATTTTTATTTTGCTTCAATAAAGTTAGGTCAAAAACAATATTCGAGGAAAATTTTGGTTCATTTAGCAGTGGAAATTCTCTTCTAGACTAACCCTCCCTTGCACAGATAATGATTATAAACTCTGGACAAAGCATTTTGTAAAAAATCAATTATTTAAGGACATTGGAGACTGACAAAAAGTGGGAAGAAACTGGAGGAAATTGAACTCTTGAAATGAGTGAATCACACTCATTGGATGAGACCATTTATAGATATTTCCCCCCCTCAGGGCACTTACCAATTCATGTGGCATCTCAAAGAGAATTATTAGCTTGAGGTGTTCAAAGGTGAAGTTTGTGGCTGCCAGAGTGGCTGAAAACTAAGTAGGGCACTCCAAGAAATGTGAGGGTCTCAGGGAAAGTCCCTGAATTAGCTTACAGACACCACTCTAAGTCTTGGTCAACCCTAACTGTATATGCACAGGGGACACTCCACGGAGCCCAGAAGCAGTAACAACTGGAGGTGAGAGAACTGAGCAGAAATTTTACCTGCTGCCCTTCACAGGAGAGAGAGTTTGGAGTTTGTGGCCTGTCAAAGTCGAGGCACTTGTTAAATAACTCAGGCTTTCCATAGAGTTGTTCTATCAAAGTGAAACACCAGGACTTCTCAAATTCAGTGTGATTAGATAATAGTTTATCTGCCAGAAAAGTAACCAAACTTTGAGGAAGACACAATCCCCCAAATCTCTATAATATATCATGCATAGTGTCTAATATTAATATAAAATTACTAGATATGGGAAGATGCAAGAAACTGCACACTCATAATCAAGAAATAAAGCAGTCAACATAAATTGACCATAAGATGACTCAGATGCTGGAATCAACTGACAAAGGACTTTATTTTTATTTATTTATTTTTTTCATTTTTTAAAATCGTGGTAAAACATATAACATAAGGATTGCCACTTAAGCATTTTTAAACATACAATTGTGTGAAATTAATTATATTCACAATGCCATACAATCACTACCTTTATTTCTAAAATTTTTTGTCATCCTAAACATAAACTGTACAACCATTAAGCAATAGCTTCTCATTAATCCTTCCCCCACTAACACCCACCCCCTCTTTTCTGGTAACCTCTAATCTACTTCAGACTCTAAAAATTTTTTTCTTTTTAATTTTTTTAAAAAGGAATCATGATAATTATATATATTTATGCAGCACAATATGATATTTGGGTACATTTATACCATGTGCAATGGTCATATCAGGATAATTAGCATATTCATGACCTCAAACATTTGTTACCTCTTTGTGTAGGGAGCATTCGATGTACTTTCAAGTAGCTACTTGAAGCTGTACAGTAATTTGTTGTTGACTGTTGTCTCTCTATATTGCTATAGAACGCTAGATCTTATTCTTTCTCTCTCTCTCTAATTTTGTATCCATTAAACACCCTTTCCTCATCCCTTCTCTCCCTTCCCTATACTAATCTCTAGTAACCACCCTTTTACTCTCTTTTTTTTTCTTTTTTTTTTCCTTTTTGTCTTTTTTCATGACCGGTAACGGGATCGCAACCCTCGGTGTTGCGCCCGCACCGCGCTTAACCAGTGAGCAGACCGGTCTCTATATGGGATCCGAACCCTCAGTGGGAGCGCCACTGCGCTCCCAAGCGCCACACTCTACGGAGTGCGCCACCGGGCCGGCCCGCAAAGAAACTTCTAATTTCAGTTTCATCCATTTTTTTGTAGCTCAGGAAAAGTTTTATATCTTGGTCTAGGTCATGGTTACTTGGATGGATACATAGGTAAAAATTCAATGAGCTGTACCTGTAAGACTTTTGTATTTTAGTGATGTTTAAAAAATTAATGTCTAGAACATGAAGATAACCTCTACAATTTTTCTAGCAATCTTTAAAGTAATAAAATATCCAAGCCAAACTTCAAAACATTTCATTAAATGCAATGATAAATGTTCAGTAGCCTCTTCTAAGGTTTTTGGTGTGAAAGACCCAAACTCAAATATCAGTGCGCCACCGGGCCGGCCCTTACTCTCTTTTTTTTAAGGGCTAGACTAGATGCATTTTATTTTGTTTCATTCAATGTACATGTTTGTGAGATACAGATTATTTTAGTACATGCATATATTGTATAATGGTCTAATCATAATAGTTAGCATATGTATCACCTAAACATTTATCATTTCTTTGTAGTTATAACATTCAAGACCCCCTTTTCTAGTGTTCTTGAAATATACAAAACAATATTATTAGGAATTGTCACCCTAGGGCACCAGAACTTATTCTTCCTATCTAGCCGTAACTTTGTAATTTTATACCAGACTATTAACCTTTTCCTGCCTCCTGTCCCCTTTCCCTGCCTGTGATAACCACTATTCTACTCTTTATTTCTCTCTTTTTCCCTCTATTTTAATTTATTTATCTTAATTGACCCATGACAATTGTATATATTTGTGGAATACAACATGTTATTTGGGTACATCCATACTATGTGCAATGATCATATCAGTGTGCTTAGTATATCCATCATCTCAAATATTTGTCATTTCTTTGTTAGGAACATTCGACATCATCTTGACTAGCTACTCAAAGGTACACAGTACTTTGCTGTTAACTGCAGTCTCCCTATATTACTACAGAACACTAGATCCCATTCTTCCAATCTCCCTGACATTTTTATCCACCGACCACCCTCCCTCCCATCTTCCCTTCCCTTTTCTCCCACTAGTCTCTAGTAACCACTACTCCACTCTCTACTTGAGTGAGATCTACTTGTTCAGCTTCCACATATGAGTGAGAACATATGGTATTTCTCTCTCTGTGCCTGGCTTATTTCACTTTTCATAATTTTCTCCAAGCTCATCCATGTTGCTGCAAATGGCAGAATTTCATTCTTTTTTATGGCTGAGTATTACTCCATTGTGCATATATACTATATATTATTTATCCAGTAATCTGATGAAGGACATTTAGGTTGGTTCCAACTCTTGACTATTGTGAATAGAGCTGTGATAAACCTGGGAGTGCAGGTGTCCCATTGACTTGTTAATTTCCATTCTTTTGGGTATGTTCCCAGTAGTGGGATTAGTGGATCATATGGCATTTCTATCTGTAGCTGTTGAGAAATCTCCATATTGTTTTCCATAAGGGCTGCACTAATTTACAGTCCCACCAACAGTGTATAAGAGTTCCCCTTTCCTGTATTTGTGATTTTCTGTCTTTTTGATAATAGCCATCCTGAGATGATATTTCATTGTGGTTTTGATTTGCATAATCCCTTGTCAGATGCATAGTTTGCAAATATCTTTTCCCATCCTGCAGATTGTCTTTTTGTTCTGACTATTGTTTCCTTTGCTGCAGAAGCTTTTTAGTTTTATATAATACCATTTATTAATCTTTGCTTTTATTCCCTATGCTTCTGAAGTATTATTCTTAGAGTCTTTGCCCAGGCCTATGTCCTGAAGTGTTTTCCCTGTGTTTTCATCTAGAAGTTTTATAGTTTCAGGTCTTACATTTAAGTCTTTCATCCATTTTGAATTGATTTTGGTATATGGTGAGAGATAGGGGTCTAATTTCATTCTTCTGTATATGGATCTCCAATTTTCCTGAGCACCATTTGTTGAATAGCCTGTCCTTTCCCCAATATATGTTTTGTCAAAAATCAGTTGGCTGTAGGTACATAGATTTATTTCTGAATTCTCTACTCTGTTCCATTGATCTGTGTGTTTGTTTCTATGCCAGGACTGTGCTGTTTTGATTACTATTGCTTTGTAGTATATTTTGAAGTCAGAGAGTGTGATACACCCCTGCTTTGTTCTTTTTGTTCAGAATTGCTTTGGTATTTGGGTCTCTTGTTTTTCCATATAAATTTTTGAATTGTTTTTTTCTATTTCTGTGAAGAATGTCTTTGGTAGTTTGATGGGGATTGCATTGAACCTGTACATCCCTTGGGGTTGTATGGTCATTTTGATGATATTGATTCTTCCAATCCATGAGCATGGGATGTTTTTCCATTTTTTGCATCTTCTTTAATTTCTTTAATCAGTGCTTTAGAGTTTTCATCATAGAGATCTTTCACCTTCTTGGTGAAATTTAATCCTAGGTATTTTGTTTTTGTTGTTGCTATATAGTAAGTAGAATAGCTTTCTTGACTTCTTTTTCTGCTAGTCTGTTGTTGGTGTATAGAAATGCTATTGATTTTTGTATGTTGATTTTCTATCCTGCAACCTTACTTAATTTGTTTATCAGGTCTTTGCCCATCCCTTCACTTTCAGTTTATGTGTGTCTTTGTAGTTACCTATAAAGTCTTGGAGATGACCTATATGGGTTGAATCTGTTTGGGGACTTTTGAACTTCCTGAATCAGTGTGTTTCTTGTAGGCAGCATATGTATGGGCCATTTTTAAAAAAAAAAAATCCATTCAGCCAGTTTATATCTTTTAATTTGAGCATTTAATTAATTTACATTCAAGGTTATTACTGACATGTGAGATCTTACCCTTGTCATTTTGTTGGTGGCTTTCTGATCGTTTTGTGTCTCCTTTGTTCCTTTCTTCCTCTCTTAATGTCTATCCTTGTGGTTGGTGGTTTTCTGTATTGATAAGGTTTAACTTCTTTTTCTTTCTGATTTGTGTATTTACTCTACCGGTAAGTTTTATATTTTTAAGTATTTTCATGATGGTTGTTATCATCCTTTCTCTTCCAGATGTAGGACTCCTCTAAACAGTTCTTGTAAAACTGGTCTGGTAGTGATGAGTTCACTTAATTTTTGCTTGTCCCAGAAAGACTTTATTTCTCCTTCACTTCTAAAGGAAAGTTTTGCTGGGTATAATATTCTTGGCTGGCAGTTTTTTCCTTTCAGTACTTTGAATATATCATTCTCTCCTGGAGTAGGGTTTCTGCTAAGAAGACTGCTATTAGTCTACTGGGGATTCCTTTATAAGTGCCTTGATGTTTTTCTTCTGCTGTTTTTATTCTCTCTTTGTCTTTAACTTTAGATAGTTTGACTAAGATGTATTTTGGAGATGAACTATTTGAGAATCTTCGAGCTTCCTGATTCATATGTTCACATCTTTCCCAAGACTAGAGAAGTTTTCAGCTATTATTTCTTTTTTTTGTCTTTTTTTCGTGTCCGGCAACGGACCGCAACCCTCAGTGTCACACCAGTACTGGACCGGGACCGGCAACAGGATCGCAACCCTCAGTGCTGCGCCCGCCCCTTGCTCAGCCAGTGAGCGGGAACCGGTCTGTATGTGGGATCCGAACCCTCGGCGGGAATGCCGCCATGCTCCCAAGCGGCGCACTGTAGCAGTGCGCCACTGGGCCGGCCCCTCAGCTATTATTTCTTTGAACAGATTTTCCATATCGTTTTTGTCTTCTTCTCCTTCTGTAATGCTCCTAATTTGCATTTTTTTTGGGGGGGGGGGCTTAATAGCATCCCATAGATCTTGGAAGCTTTGTCCATTCCTTTTTATTCTTTATTCTTTTTTCTTTTTGGTCTTTCTGTGTTATTTGAAAACTTCTATCTTCAAGATCAGAAATTCTTTCTTCTGCTTGATCTAATCTGTTTTTGAGACTCTTGGATTTATTTTTTATCTCATTCAATTAATTCTTCAATTCCAAGCTTTCTGCTTGATTTTTTAAAATGATATTTATCTCTTTGCTGACTTTCTCATTCAGATCGTGAACTGTTTTTCTGATTTTGTTGAACTGTTTGTATTCTCTTGTATATTAGTGAGTTTCCTTAAGATCATTAATTTAAATTTCTTTTCCTGCAAGTTGGCAATCTCCAATTCTTTGGGATCAGTTACTGGAGCACTCTTTTGTTTTTTAGTGGTGTCATGTTACCTTTTTTTTTTTTTTCATGTTTTTTGTTTCTCAGCATTGATATCTGTGCATCTGAGGGAACAGTCACCTTTTTGAGTTTTGTAAAGTGGCTTACATGGGAAAAAACTTTCATCTGCAAATGTGTTCTAGGGTGTTGATTGGATGTGCAATGGCTTTGTTCAGGACGGATGCAGTAGTGTAGATTCTGTGTAGTTTCTTCAACAGTAATCCACTTTCTCTATATCTGTGAGTGACTCAGCAACCTATGCTTTGGAGGTTTGTGACAGTGGTGCACAGAATTACTGGGAGAGGTATCACTGGGTTGGTTCATAGGCTGGGAATGTGCACGTGCACCCTGTGGGTTACTCATCTCCAGCTGGCTCACTTGGGATGTGGTTGCTGGATTGATTCTCAGGCTGGGGGTGTGGGTTTATGGTGTTCCAGGGTCTCCAAGATTGGTTTGCCAGTGGCAGGATCACTGTGCTGATTCTCTGACTGGGGGCAAGCCACCAGGGGCATTTCAGCCAAGCTGTTTTTTACTCAGACGCATGTGTGTGTGTGATGGCTTAAATACTCAAGGGCAGATCCACAAGGGGCATGACAGCTGGGCTGTTGCTCTGAGTTAGGAGCACAGGCATGCTTTGTCTTGGCTAGCTGGGTATTGGTCTGCCAGGAGTTAGTCTGCTACACCACTTCTCAGGGCCAGATGCAAGGATGTGCTTCCCTCGAGGGTTTGGGAGTGAGTTTGCCAAAAGTAGAATGCTGAGCTCCTTCTTGGGCTGTGGTTGAGGCCGCTTAATGAAACCACAGAGAGGGGTCCTGACCAGCTACCTCTCAGATGGTGGGCAATTTCTGGAAGTGGGCTCATTGAGAGTGGGCCCAGACAGCTGCTTCTCAGGCAGTGGACGAGGCTGCTAGGAGGGGTTGCAGATAGAGGAACAAAAGACATTAAAGCAGCTATTTTTTTTTTTTTTTTTGTCTTTTTTCATGACCGGCAACGGATCGCAACCCTCAGTGTCGCGCCCGTACCGGACCGGGACCGGCAACGGGATCGCAACCCTCGGTGTTGTGCCCGCACCTCGCTCAGCCAGTGAGCAGGAACTGGTCTGTATGTGGGATCCGAACCCTCGGCGGGAGCGCCGCTGTGCTCCCAAGCGGCACACTGTAGCAGTGCGCCACCGGGCCGGCCTAAAGCAGCTATTTTAAATGTGCTGATGGATTTTGGTTGGGATTGAATTTAACTATATATCAATGTTGGGAGATAATATTGTATATTCTAATTCATAAACATGATCGATCTTTTTATTTACTTAGGTATGAGCTCATGGCTTTCAATAGAGACATATAGAAACATACATTTGTATATATGTACAAACAATGTACATGCATACGTGCTTATAAATTCCCAAGCTTTGTTCACCGAATGGGCCTAGAAGCAATGACACATGAAAAGGAATGGGCATATTGTTCTCTATGATAAGTTACCAGGGTTAGCTGAAGAAAAGGATGACTCCAGAGTGGGGCAAGAAAAGTACATAATGAGCCTGAAATGTCATATTGTGACAAAAAGTAAGGAATTGCTCAAAGTATTATGGGAACATGTCAAAAGGATACAGAGACTAGTTTGAAGGGGTCCCCACATCTCAAATTTGATAATTTGAGCATCAAAACAAATAAAGATAATAATGTATTAAAACTCATTCAATTAAATAAGAAATCATAAGACCATATAGATAGACAGATAGATGAATGGAGAAGAACTATCTTTATAGTGAAAACAATGAAAGGAAAAGTTGTCTCTACAGAGGAGATTGGTTAGAAAGAGGCATAGTGGAACTTCCTGGAATGATACAAATATTTGTATGTTGGATACAGAATGAGAACTAATAAATATAGAAGGAATGATGAAGTCAGAAAATTATCAGTGATGCAAAATGTGATAGGTAAAATGTGATAATGAAGAAGATATTTACAAAGCAATTTCTTATCCCTTTATCACAAAGGCAAAATTAGTAACCTTACAGTGAAGAAATCTGGAAGATACCAGTTAACATCATTAATATTGGGACAAGCCATGTTACCTCCTGGTACAATGTATCAATGGGGACACAACATAATTTCTGTGATATTCCTGTCAAACATAAATAATATGAATCCAGTTGTGATGAAACATCAGACAAATACAAAATGAAGAACATTTACAAAATAATTGACCTGCGCTCTTGAAAAATGTCACTCATGAGAGACAAAGAAAGACTGAGGAAACGTTCCAAATGAAAAGAGAAATATATGAGACACCTGACAACTTAATGCAATTTGTGACCTTGGATTAGATCCTGGATTTGGGAAAGAAAAAAGCCATAAGGGATATGATCGAGACAATTGATAAAATCACCATGTGGGCTTTGTGTTAGATAATATTATATATCATTATTAACTTTCTTGGTTATGATAAATGTACTCTTATAATGTAAATGATTGTTCTTAAGAGTTACATGCTAAATTATTTTGGGTAAAGGCCCCAAATTTTACCAATTTACTAATGGTTTAGAAAAGAATAATATGTACATACATAATATATATGATAATATAGATAGAAAGATAGAGAAAATAAAATAGGGTGAAATTTAAACTATTGATAAATCTGAGTAAAAGGTGTATGCCGGAGTCCAGCTCTGCAGGATTCGTTGGATCTGAATAGATGGTGTGGATTTGGTGAAAAGGAAGAGACAGACCACAGATGTCTAGTGCAAGTGTGGACAATGACCACATGAATTTTGCTTTATTTATATGTTTTTTCTTAATCTTTTACACATTGATTTATCTTTTAATCAAAACATTTCTTATTTTGTTTCTATTGAAAAAGAAAGGTCAAAACGTTCCAAGGCACTCATGCTGTGACAAAAACATCTACTCATGCATCAATAGTTCACCCCAAAGCCTGTGGTTTGTGGCCAGGAAACTATCCAATAGCAGCATGCTTGGCTTTAAAGAGTGTCAGACTTTTAGTTTAAACTATAATTCTTAACCTTCTTAACTTACAATTTAACCCTTTTAAAATCTTATACTTTATACTTGATTTTAATAACATTGATTAGTTATGTTTGACAATTGTTTATACTCTGCATAATATAATCATTTTAATTTATAATTAAAATCACAATATTTATAACATGATTTTTATCATAAAACTTAACTATAAATCTCTATTAAATTTTATGTTATTGATACAAATTCTATGTTACAAACTGATTTAAACAAAACCTGTTAATATCAAAATTTATGTTTTTCTACTATCTAACATATTTATCTTTATAATAAAACTTCTCATCTCCCTGCCAAGAGACTCTGGGAACAGCGCAGGGGACAAAGTGAAAAGTTAAATGACCCTTCTTAAGTTTGTTAAAATACACTGCATCGTTATTATTATTACTATGGAATGACATGTTCTTGGTGAGTCAAATGAAGCAGTGGGAGTGGAGAAGGGAACAAAGAAATCTGTAACTGGTTGTGATCAATTAGTTGTAAACAAACAGGAAATTCCACGGAGCCATGTCAAACATACGGGGCCCCCTCCCAGTCTGTTGAACAAGGGGTCTCACTCCTCAGGCTCCCATGCCGTTCCCTATAGCAAGATGGCTCTCGACAGGTGTACATGAATTCTTTGCACTATTTTTTGCAACTTTTCTGTAAGTTTAAAATTTTGTCAAAATAAAAAGTTATAAAACTTGGTACAAAGACTTTGAACAATTGGAGTTTTTAAATAAAGCTAAATATATACTATCCTATTACCCAGGAATTCCACTCTTGGATATTTACCCAAGAGAAATGAAAATATGTTCACAGAAAGATTTATACAGAAATATTCATTGTAGCTATACTTATAATAATAAAAAAATCTGAAGCAACCCAAATGTTCACCAACAGAAGAATGAATAAATAAACAATATATTTATACAATGGAACAGTATTTGGCAATAAAAAAGAATTAACGACTGATATGTGAGATAATTGGATGAATCTGAAAAACCATATGTTTCGAAAAAGAAGCCAAAACCAGAGATGACATACTGTATGATTTCATTTATACAAAATTCTACAACAGGCAACACTAGTCTTTAGTGGTAGAAATTAGAACAGTGGCTGCTTATGGGGGAATGAAGATTGACTGAGAAGGAGAGTGAAGGAACTTTCTGGAGTGATGGAAATGTTCTATATTTCGATGGGGATGTGGTTACATGAGTGTATGCAACCCAAGGAATTGTATAATTAAGATCTGTGCATTTCAATAGGTGTGAATTTTATCTCAATTTTCAAAAATTCTCTGGAAATACAGCATTTCGCATATTCAGGAAACAGAGCAAGTAATGACAAGGCATCCTAGTCTCTGAATTTTCTGACATGTCAGGATTTCACAGAGGTTCTAATTCCTTTAAGACTGAGGATAGTCCCCAGAGCACTAAGAGGAAAGAAAAAGACACAATTATAGCAATTTGATATGATTTCTGGAAAACAAGAATCCATTGAAAATTTGTTAACAAGAGTGACAATTATAAAGGTCAATTACAAAATGAAGTTATGAGAAATTAAGTGCTTTCCAATAAAATAGGAGCTGTCAAAATATGAGGGGGAAATATTTTAATAATACCCAAAAATATGAAATATCTAAAATTGAATTTAAAGGAAACATACAGAATGCATTTGAAAAAAGAACTATTATACCATACTAAGAGACATAAAAGGATAATTACAGGAACAATGTTTCTTTTTTTTCTTTTTTTTGTCCTTTTTGAGACCAGCCGCACCACGCTCAGCCAGTGAGCACTGTGAGCGCACCGATCATCCCTATATAGGATCCGAACCCGCGGCGGGAGCACTACCGCGCTCCCAGCGCTGCACCCTCCCGAGTGCGCCACGGGCTCGGCTTAGGAACAATGTTTCTTTTTTTTCTTTTTTTTGTCCTTTTTGAGACCAGCCGCACCACGCTCAGCCAGTGAGCACTGTGAGCGCACCGATCATCCCTATATAGGATCCGAACCCGCGGCGGGAGCACTACCGCGCTCCCAGCGCTGCACCCTCCCGAGTGCGCCACGGGCTCGGCCCAGGAACAATGTTTCTGAATAAAAAAATAACTATTGCCAAAACACCAGTTCTCCCTAAATTAACATAGAGAGTACGTTCTTAGTCAAAGTCTGAACGTGATTTTTTTTTTACCTTCACACAATTATTATCTACATTAATAAAGGTACAGTGAATCTGTCACTAAAATATGTAGACCAACAGAACAAAATAGAAATCTCATAAACAGTTCTAACTAGACGTCTGGATTTAGAATATGATAATTTGCTATTTCAGAAAGAAGAAAGTAGAGAAATTATAGGGTTTTTTCAGTATATGTTGCTGGAACAACTGGCTATTTAAGAGGAAAATAATAAATCGAGGTCTCTACATTCCACCTATGACAAAATAAATTCCAGATAGCTAAAAGTAAAAGAGAAAACTATGAAAGTATCGGAAGAATAGGTGAATATTTATACAATTTTATACTAGCAAAAACTATAATATCAAAAACAGAAGTAATGTTTTCTGACATAACCTGAACATTGATAGATTTGAATATATAAAAATTATATTTCCATAGGTCTAAAAATACAATTAAATGCAAAAAGCAAATAAAATGGGGAAATTTTTCAACATAAGTAATAGACAAAAGTACGTTAATGTTTTTAACTTATAAACATATATTCCACGTAAGTGAGATTTATGCATCTAGAACCTGGTTTCTCAACCTTGGCACTCTTGACACTTTGGCCAGATATTCTTTGTTATGGGGGCTGTCCTGCACATCTTAGCAGCACCTTGGCTTCTATCCAGTACATGCCAGGAGCATTACCCATCCCCCTTCCCATTGTGACAAGCAAAAATATCCCCAGACATTGCCGAATGTCCCCTGGGAGGCAAAATCACTCCTAGTTGAGAATCACTGGTCTAGAAAGAAATTTTCAAGATTTTTCTCTGGAGGTGAAGTTGACAGGGTGGGGGTGGATAAAAAGAAAAAAATGGATATCTCAATCTGCCTTCCAAGTTGACCTGAGCCTCACAATTCAGTGGGTGTTAATGTGGTTTCATTAATTTCAATAACTAACGTTTAATTGGTTCTTGCTGCCTCTTGTTCGGACAAGAACTCCATCCTTTGAGAGTATGTTCTCAGGATTACAGGAAGTGCCCAGGCTGTGAGTCACACGTGTGCCCCAGCCAGTCGGACTCCATGGGACTTTGTTGCCATGCCTGCCTCCACTTTTGCGGTCCATCCCCAGCTCTCATCAGGCACCCTCATGGGACCCCATGGTCTTTTCCAGCACGCAGCAGCTACCAGCCACAGTCATCTGCAGCTGCAAATCACTGAAGCCCCCACAGTCCCAAATCTCCATGGAGGTTCGCTGTGAAGTGGGATGCGGAGTCTTCTCTGATGCTCCTATAGCCTGCCAGGAGGGGCTCTCTATCTGTGCCGCTTGGACCATTATGCTCTACAGTTGCACAGTGTTTGGGGTGAAAAGCTCTTTAAGCTTTATTCACAATATCTTGCTCTCTAGAGTCAAAGGAGCCTGGATCAGAAGAATGACAGGTTTGGAACAAACTCCCATTTTCTCACATTTGCCTCTCCCCTGGGCTAGGGGGTGGGTTTTTCGCTGGCTCAGGTGTGGCCCCTGTGCTTCCTCTCTCCTCAGGATCCTTCCCCACCTAGAGGTTTCTCAAGGTAACCTGTCCACTTAGCTCACCCGACAAGCTAAGAAATGTCTGAACCATTAATTTCAAGCCAGGAGCCTGTAACTACTGCTAGAAAAAAAAAGTGGGGATGAATACCTGGAAAAGTTAGCAAGAGGGCTCCTTGGAGAGATGGTTCATTCATCCAAGGGCTGGGCCTGGGAAAGTAGGAGATGAGGCTGGAGCGTTTTGCTGTGCCAGGAAGTCAGGAAGTGCTAAAGGAGGGTGAGGCCCGAGCCAGTTTGCGGGGCTCCCACTGGCCAAACCTGGCACGATTTGAGCTCCAGAAATATAACAGTAGTGATTTTATAACCCATAAGGATAAAATAATAATCAAGTTCATGATGACATAAATAGATAAATAGGTAGATAGGTAAGTAAAAATAAATAAATGTTAGAGAAGGGAGAGCTCCTTTTTTATAGTAGAATGTCAACTAATAAATTCAGAAGAGATGATGTGCAAAATGTTGAAGCGGTTTATCTCACTGATGAAGCCATGGACTTTTTACTTTTGGCTTAGTCTTTTCTAATTAGTTTATTTTCACAAGAATAATTGCTTGAATAATAAAAATGCAAAAAGTCACCTGCAGTAAAGCTACTGTGAAGATTTTCTCCTATTCTGTCCTACTTTTATGCTACTGAATTCTAGATAGATCCTATCTTGTATTTTTCTTATTCCTGTTTACTTATTGTAGAAAGAGTGCGGGTCTTCCCAGCAGGGCTGCCCTTACAAAGCACCCAGCAGGCTACAGAGGTGAGTGGGGCTGAAATTTAACCCCTGATCTTCATGGTAACCTGTGAAGAATGGTATGGGGTTGCATCTGCCCATGAGGCCACTGTTTTCTAATGTACACATGGCCCTGTCCTAGTTTGCTATGTCCTTCCAAACAGTCTGGTGGATCCCCTCATGTCATGGCTTACCTGGTTACTGTTAGAATTCTCCTCTTTGGTCTTAAGGTCAACACCTGGTGGTATAAACAGCATGGCCAGCTCAGCCATACGAGTACATCACTAAAGGTGTAAGGAGAAGAAAAGTTATGAGTCAGCACTTGACAACTTCCTTCAGAGTGGTCGCTTCTACACTCTAGAGAGCAGCAATTCCTTGAATCTTATGGCATGCAGTGGGCACCCTCCCAATTCTCAATGCTGCTTCAGGTTTTTTCTCTATTGGGAGTTTTAATTGATTATTTCCATCAGTATCTTTTCTAGGAGGGTGGAGTAAAAAGGGGGATGGATGCAGAGAGGAGCATTTAAAAAATAATGAGAATTTAGGCATGTGCTTCCAGAAAGAGATTGGTGGAGAAACTAGTCCTATGGCCACTAGAATGAGACCTCTGGGTGTCAGGAACACCCAAATAACTCGTGACACAAGCCATATGTCACCCACTACCACTGGGAGACTGTTCTTGCTTGTGCTGATTTTTGGCAATATAACTGGAACCAAAAACAAACAAAAGACACAAAAGTAAACAAAGACCTTGATGTTAAAAGGATGTAGATACTGAGAAGAAACTTCTAATTCCTAATGTCAAATGGAAGCACTTACTGTGACACGTGAGAGCCTTGTCTTTCCTGGTTTGAACAAAACCACAATCCCTTAACTCCAGTATTGGTGATTTTCTTCTGTTCTAGACCCTGAGCTGCTTTGGGGTCAACTCCAGCTGCAGCTCAACAACTATAATAAGGCTGTGTTTGAGGTGCTGGGGGAGAAGGAGGATGGACCAAGAAGGCGACAACATTCAGCCAGGTGCAAACAAGGCATGGCAGGAGGAGAAACAGCGTGTCCTCATGCAAGGCCTGCAAGTACAGCAGGCTGGTTACTAGCAGGGCCCATTCTGTGCGATTGTGAAAGATGATTCTGGAAAGGGAGGCAGCAGCTACAACATGAAGGATGATCTTGTGGACTGTGCCCTGGACATGATAGAAGGTCAAAGAAGGATTTTAAGAAGAGGAACAAAGAGAGCTCTCACCCTGGTGACAGGTGGAGGGTTACAGAAGTTTCTAGGTTACAGAAGTAGCTAGTGAGAGTTCAGCATTTTGTACTTCCATATTACTTATTTTTCTCCGTGCTTTGCACACAGGGTGTGTGTGTGTGTGTGTGTGTGTGTGTGTGTGTGTGTGTGTAGGGAGGAGGGATGAGACTGGCAAAGGTGGAGATGGATTATACTCATTAGTTAATTCAACAGCTATTTTGCCAAGAGCATACTGTGCTGAAGGTGCTGGGTGGAGCAAACTTAACATATGAAAAGTGCAAAAGTGCTTCAAACTCTGGGAAAGGGCATCCATCTCCGGTGCATTGGTTTTGATTATTCCTCAGCTATATAAACATCCAAAGAGATGACCTCATATATTCCACAGGCATGACCAAAGATTATGGCACAGATGTTCTGAAATAAACAATGTTAGTGCAAGCACATAGCTGCACGGCCCTGTAATGGCCCTGAGAAGAGCTTAGGCCTTTTTTTTTTTTTTTTTCATGTAAACCACAAGTTAAGACTAAATCAGAAGGAAAATAGAAAGCTTTCTTCATCTGCTCTGTTCTTGGTTTCATGTTTTATAGATGGCCTGGGAAGCTCTCTGCATGCTTTCTTCCACTCAGAAATTTGTGGAAGTAGAATTCCTCCTGTGGACAGGATTCTGCTGAGAACGGAATTTTCTGCGTTTTTCATTACTCTTTTCTCAGCGCTCCATGGTTCTGCTTTTTACAGCCAGCTTTCCGTTTGATATCAGTCGCAGTTAAACTACAAGTATCATCTGTGTCCAAAAGGCTAGAAATTTTACATTTTTGACTCTAAGATTTTTCCTGGACTTTGTTGAGGGCAAGGGTTATGCTCTGTTTTTTCCAAATCTCCCACAGTGCCCACCACAGACCATAACTCATAGTAGGTGCTTTATGCTCAGCACTGCTGTACGCATGACTGGAACAGGATGCCCATAGTGATGCCGCAGAAATGTGTGGATTGAGACAAGCCATGACAGGTAAGACCCCAGACTAGATTTGTTTCATACTGAAATAGAATTGGGAAAAGAGCTCCAGTTCTGACTAATAATATCATCCTGTCATTCAGTGCTGTGGACTCAGAATCATATTTAAACTATTTAGATAAACAATCAAACAAAAATACTGTCTGTACCTGAGAGCAAATTCATACTTCTAGTAGCTAAGAATGTAGTTGCTACCATGACCTGCTGGTATAAGCAGAGATCTGCACAGAATCTGACTAGCTGAGACTTTACATGAAGAGCTTCATTCACCCAATGGAAATGTTCTTGACAATATTTAATGTAATTCACTTAATTCATAAGGAGCTACAATTACAAACTCCTTTATTAGTTATAATATTATACTCTGCAATAGTGTGGTTTTGGACTATTGTAATTTCTCAGAACTGGTTCCAGGGAAAATATTTTTATTACCTCGAAAAGAAACCTGATTTTAGACCAAGGCATTTTTAAAGAACATTTTAATATAACTATTTTTCAATAGGCATATAAAATTATATTCATTTATATAGTAGCAAAGAGTATACAAAGATCATAAAAATAGAAGTATGGATTCTAAATAGTTTACTATTAAAATTAGAGTGGGAGAGAGAATCAAAATGGCAGAGTAGATGGTCCCCAGCATTACTCTCTCCCACAAATGACCAGTTTACAACTACTAAAAAAGCAACAACTGCCAAGCTGGGGCCGCTAGAGCTCAGGGGAAGAGGAGGAGAGACCTACGGAGCTCATGAAGGCAGGAGAAGCTGCGATAAGAGAAAGAAGGGAGTGCTCTGATCATTTTGAACCTCAGCCATTTCAAGCCTTGCCCTGGTGAACACACGGAGCAAGAGCTGGCAAAAACCACTGCTGTGCCCTTTGTGTGAAGCTGGTTGGAGACAGCAGGGGAGAGGAGGGCCTTAGTGGACCCCAGGCCAGCAAGAACACTGACAGGGTTCCTCTGGACCACATAGGAAGAAGGGGCTACAGACAACTGAAAAAGGAGCCACTCAAAGGCCAGTGAGTCATTGCAAGGGACCGGTGCATGGCCTGTCCCCTGGGAAGTGTTTGGAGTGTGGGCAGTGGGGGAGACAGGCCCACCAGGGAAACACTGGGGCACAGCACAGACAGCTGATTTACCCTTCAGTCAGTAGAGGACCACTCAGTGAAGACTGATCAGAAGTATAGATCCACAGAGGGTGCACTTTGCTGAAAAGACTCAGGCCCAGACTAGAGTTTCCACACAACCCAAGTGTACTGGATCTCACAAGACACAGAAGTGCTTCAAAGGTCAACAGTTAAAACCTGAGTTGCACAGAAAGCCTTCCACAGAGAGTCAGCAGCAAAGCAGCGATTTAGCTCAACTACTGGGCTCAAGTGCTGGTTTTTGCAGGAAGTCCCCCCATTTTGGAAGTAAGCAAAGGACAACAAATTAGTTCCAATGCAGAGTTTAAGTGGTGGGGTAGCTAATAAACCAACACAGAACCGAAAACACAAAAAATCCACAGATCAGAGACAAAGTTCTGATATTAACCAGTAAATGTCTTAACACCACCAAAGAACACCTAAAAAACTTAAAAGAGCTGGAAGCCCCCTTGGCTCCAGAGCCAGGGTGAAGGAAGCCTGAGAGCCTCAGCCACAGTCCCTCAATGTCCACATCCGGCCCAGCAATGACCAAGCTGCCACCAGAAGCCCAGTGACAACCAAAGTGCTGCAGAAGCTCCCCAGGCTCCTGAACTGGGGAGAGGGGAGTCAAGGGCCTCAGCCACACACCCCTGATATCTGCATCCAGCCTGTGACAACCATGCCACTGTTGGAAGTCCCCCAGGCTTCTAAGCTGGGATAGGGGGCGGCAAGGTCCTCAGCCATGCCCCCTGACATCCTCATCCAGCCTGGCAATAACCGAGCCACTGCCAGAAACCCCCCAGTCTCCCAAGCCAGAGTCGGGGGAGCCCACAGGCCTCAGCCATGTCCCCCACCCTCTGCAACCAGACCAGTGAAGGATCTGGCCATGGGGTCAGCCCCACTCCCTTACCTTCACCTCTGTTTCCCTCGTCCCCACCTGCCCCTCCCACTGCTCCACAATAACATCTTTGAATGTAAAAAAATAATAACAGTAAGTAAATAAACTTTTAAAAAATTAAGTAGATGTCAGTCTATCTTGATTAAAATGGGTATCGATATAGTAGATTTCAGTTTGCAGACAGAGTAATAATGTATTCCTGCATAGAAACAATAGTTTAGTATATAAGTTTTATCTTAAAATTCTCCACATTCATAAACAAGTCTTCTTATTTATTGAACAAACACTTAAGTTGCAACCAAAATGATCTAGATCCATAGATTCAAAGATGACTAAAGTTCAGTTCTTATCCTGAACTTTTATACACTCATTATAATAACATATTATAGTTTAGTATATAAGTTTTACCTTAATATTCTCCACATTCATAAACAAGTCTTCTTATTTATTGAACAAACACTTAAGTTGGAACCAGAATGATCTAGAGCCATAGATTCAAAGATGACTAAAGTTCAGTTCTTATCCTGAATAACTCATATTATAATGAGTGTAATAAGAAGAAATGAACACCTGTAGAGTGCCTGTTATCTCAGTCTCCTCCTCACAGGGGCATGATCAACCCTGTTACAAAGATGAAGGAGTAAATCTGAGAGACGTTAAGTTCCTTGTCCATGGAAACATTTACCAGGTGGAAGAATCTAGACAAAAATCCATGACTGAAAACATACAACGCATCAAAAATTGAAGTGCAAGAAAGCCATATTTATCAGTGAGGAAGGAATTGAGACATTTATTCAAAAATTACACTCTTCTCTCCACTTTCTCCTTTTCCTTTCCCAACTACCTCACTCCCAACCTAGGGTTTTCCTTTGTGAATTATCATTAGCATTCAAGAAACAGAGATTCCATTTCCAATAATGGCAGAATGGTTCCTATTGGACAAAGTCTCCTACAGAAAGCAATTATAAACTCTGGAAAAGTTCAAGGAAAAAAATCTTCAGAGTACTGGAAAGGTACCCCAAACATGTAGAAACTGTTGGAGAGTAAAAGCTTCCAAAAAGGAAGCAGTACTACGTGTTTTCCATTTTTTAACTGCTCTTTGCCTATAAGCAGACTCTAGGCAGAACCATGTGAGGTTGCTAAAATGTGAATGGAAACCACAGTCTTAGAATAGAAACTCACAATCTTAATGTCTGAAGAACCAGAAGGAGATCACAGCAGATCAGAGATATTCTAAAAAAGAGAGAGCTAGAGAAGAGGAGTCACAATTTTTTTTTTTTTGTATAAACCCTTGTACTATACATAAGCAGAATGACTCCAATAAACCTAGCTGAGAATAAAATCACAAAAGAGAGACTTTAACTGCCTCCTACCCAGGGGAGAATGAGTTTGGAGTTTGAGTTCAGACTAATCAAAAGCCTGCTAAAACAAACAAAGCAAAAAATCAAAGTTATTTAGGGAAATATAACAGAATAAACAGTTTTTAAATTTGCCATTCACAATGTTCAGTATACTATACAATAGTACTAGACATACTAAGAAACAGGAGAATGTGACCCATACTGGAGAGAAAACTCAATCTATACTGATTGAACCAAAGGTGAGCCAGATGTTGGAATTATTAGACAAAAATTTTAAGTAGATATTATAATTGTATTCAATGACATAAATGAAAGTATGCTTATAATAACATCAACAAACAGGAAATCTCAGCAAATAAGTAGAAACTATTAAAAATACATAAAGAGAATCCAGATCTTGGTGTATTTAAAGATAAAATTTCCCAGTCTTCCCAAAACCTAGGTTGAGGGTGCAATAATTGGCGAAGGAAAAGGACAGAATGAAGACAATAGTGAAATTTTCAAATAAATGCTTTCATTTCTCCATCATGAATGAATACATGCTTTTGATATGTTTTCAGTCATGGATTTTTATTCACTTTCCCCATTTTGTCAAAGATTATCAAAGTAGAAAATATGTGTAGCTGTCAGATTCTTGGCTAAAGCCTTAAAAGAATTTAAGGTAGTTCTTCACAGGCCATCTCATCCAGACAAAAGGGCTTCTGAGAGTCTTAGAGGGGTGCCTCATATACCTTCTTGACCTTTCAAAATCGTTAGGCTCGTTGTCCAATAGTTCCCTTGATTGAAGGTGAAAGTAGAGATGCACCTGTCTTGAAGAAATTTGTGGACGTGGTTTTTGTCGAATGGATTGAACCTCAACAGGATTCACAAGAAACCCACACTTTTTAAAAAGAAAATTATACCTAACCATAAGCATTGACAATTTGGACTAAAAGGGACAGAGATGTGCACAATAGGCAGATGTTCACAAAAAGCAGATTGAGAAAGCCATTTGACTGCAAAAATAATCCTTTACTTATGGAAAAAGAAGGATGAATCAGAGGGAGGAACCAAGAGCTAACAGAGCAGAGAATAAAGTCCAGGGAAATCTCTCCCAGGGAAGTTGACTGAGTCCTAGTAAAGATATTGGAATATGAAGCCAGCTGGTTTTCAGAGACGCTGTGTATCAGTGATTGCTATGTGCCCCCTATTTTTCTCTTTTTGAATGGCAGTGTCTGTTGCAGTTTTCCTGTCCTGCATCATCATTGTTTACTGGGTTTTTGGGTGAACAGAAAATGTGTCTGTTTAGCTCACAAGTCTTCAGATTGAGATGAGCCGTAGTCAAGGAACCTTATCCTCATCTGGACTGAGTTGAATGTCAACATCCCGGACTTCAAGTCTGGGCCTGATATCTTAATGGGATGAGACTTTGAGGGTCCTGGGAGTTGGGAGTGACACGAATCATTAGGGTAGAGTGTAGCATACTGACGCTTTGATAATCTCAAGCAACCCTCTCTTCGTGGTGTTCACACTCTTCTGTAGTCCTGCATAGACTCTGGGCTTGGCTATGTGACTAGCTTTGGACAATCAGACATTAGCATACATAATGCAAGCAGAAACTTGATGTGTGCTTGCACATTGAGACTTGTCCTCTTGGAACACTCCTTCCTGAAACCCAGACACCCTTCTGTGAGGAAGACCAACCTAGTCAGGAAGAGAAGCAATAGGGGACAGAGAGATATACCATGCTATCCCAAATAAGGTGCCAGACATGTTAGAGAAGAAACCATCTAAATGTTCCATTTCCACAGATGTAACATGAAAGCGATGACCATGCCTTACCCAAATTGAAAAAGTGTGAGCGAGTAAATTATTGTTGTTGTTTCAAGCCACTAATATAGTAGACTTTATGCAGCTATACGTAACAGGAAAAAAAAACTAATAAAAACATTTGGGAATTGGATGTAATGGTAGTATAAAAAGACTAACCTATCATGGGTAAGATAGAGTAGAGTGACCCAGTAATAGATCAATTAGTAGAGAAATAAATAAATAAAGAACAACCAATAACCATTGATCTAATGGATTACACAAAGAGTTTAAATTAGGAAAAACATGATGATCTAAAAAGACAATATGTCATTGAATAAAATTTAATCCACGATACTTCTTTTTTTTAATTAGGGTAGTAAATACTCTTGGTGCTCTGCCCAGATTTTCTTTACCAGGACATTAACAAATCCCCAGGATTTCTATGTGTTTTAGTCCACTTTGTGTTGCTATAACAGAACACCTGAGACTGGGTAATTTATAAAGAACAGAGGTTTATTTGGCTTACGATTCTGGGACAGCTGCATCTGGCACGGGCCTCAGGCTGCTTCTACTCATGGCAGAAAGTGGCAGGGAGCCGGCGGGTACAAGCAGATCACATGGCGAGAGGAAACAAGAGAGGAGGTGCCAGGGCCTTTTTAAGCAACAAGCTCTCGCAGGAACTGATAGAGCGAGAACTCACTCATTAATCCCCCCTCCCCCAGGGACAGCATTAATCCAGCAAGAGAGGAGGTGCCAGGGCCTTTTTAAGCAACAAGCTCTCGCTGGAACTGATAGAGCGAGAACTCACTCATTAATCCCCCCTCCCCCAGGGACAGCATTAATCCATTCATGAGGGATCCGCCCCCATGACTCAATCAGTTTCCAGCACTGCCACACTGGAGATCACATTTCCACATGAGTTTTGGAGGAGACAACACATCCAAACTCCATCACTATGTTAACTTCTAAAAACTCACAGCTACAACTTCTGCGGAAAATTACACCCTGCAGAACAGAAATTGTCTTACCCTTGGCTTTTCTTTCCATCTCAGGCAGCCTGCAGCCAATGACTGACTGGGGCCACAAAAGACAGGCAGCCTTGACTTAGGGGAGGGCCTTGGTACAATATTCATGCTCAGGCTTGAGCTAGACTCCAGTTGACAACACTTCTTTCTTTATGCCAACTCTCCGCCTTACTCATTTTTTTCCTGCAGTCACTTTCTCACTGGATTATACAAACCCAAATCCCCAGCTCAAGCAATATTTCTGGCATTTGAATGATATAAGGGAAATAGTAATTATAAGGTCTGTGGAATTTGGCGGTTACTGTTGCACACCACTGATGCTTTGAAGAGAGAAAATGGCAAGCTCCGTGCAATCCATCACCAGTTCAAAGTCAAGAGTAAAAGGTTCTTTGAGCTTTCCTTTAGGGCCATTTTGGCAGCATTTAAAGCAATACTGTTTTCCTATAGCTGTGGTAGAGATGCAGACCATATTGAGGGACAGAATCATGACTGAAGTGTAAGAGCAGCAAAACGTCAGAGAAACAGGATTCGCAGTACTGGGAAGTCCCCAACACCAAAGTTAGGGCCTGAGAAGGAAAGGGGACCTTGAGATTTGGGATGGAGCTATTTGGATGGGTGCACATAACAACCTTGAAACCCAGATGCCCTGGAATTTTGGCGGGATGAAGAAGTATTTCACTATTCCCCACGTGTTGCTTGAAAGCAACGATAAAGCCTCAGATGGCACAGGTCCCTTGTAAGACAACGCTTACCTTTCTTAGGGTCTCTCCACCTGCCCCCAGCCCCTAGACCAATAGTTAGGGTTACTTCCTGGAGTATGTCCACTAAGGTAGTAATGGTGGGGCTAAGATACAAACTCAGACGCTGTAACTCCAGAGCCCATACTCTTAACCACGTTGCTAAACGGTCTCAGTCTTCTGACAGAGCAGCAATAAACACTTTAGAGCTATGTTGTCTCACATTGTAGCCGCTAACCATACCTGGCTATTTAAATTTATGTTAATTAAAGTGCAATAAAGTAAAAAGTTCAGTTTTTCAGGACACTAATCCCATATCTAGTGTTCTGTAGCCACATGTGGCTAGTGGTAGCCATATCGGTTAGTGAGATTCTAGAAAATTTCCATTGCCACAGAGAGTTCCATTAGACAACACTGACTTAGAATGTACAATGGCAAAACCAAAATCACACTCAATTATATAAGCAACAAAGTATAAGAAACTTACCAAAAAGCCTAAAATCAATCACAAAGCCCGTATAAAAAATTCAAAGCTTTATTAAGTTACAGAAAGAAGAATAACTAATAAAACCATACTATGTGCCTAGGTGTAAGGATCAAAATTGTAAAGAGGTCCATAGTCTCCAGTTTACTTTATACATTTAACATTATTCTAAGTAGCATCAGAATAGGATTTTATTTTTCATTACACTTTGACAAAATGATTCTAAAATTACTCCGGAATGGAGAAAATACTAACAGTGAAGAATGAAAGATTTTCATATACAGATATTAATCCACTCTATTCATTTCTTGGGGCTGTTGTTACAAATTACCTCTAACTTCATGGCTTAAAACCAGAAATTTATTCCCTTATGATTCTGGAGTCTAGAAGTCCAATATCCAACAGGGCTGTGTTCCCTACTGGAGCTGTAGTGGAGAATCCATTCCTTGGCACTTCCAGCCTTGGCGGCTGCCTTGGCATTCCTGGGCTGGTGATCACATCACTCCAGTCTCTGCCTCTGTCTTCTCATTACTTTCTCCTCTTTGTGTCTCTCCAATCTCCTCCTGCCTCCCTCTTATAAGGACACTTGTCACTGGATTTATGATCTACTGGGATAACTTAGGATACGTTTCTCCTCTCAAAATCCTTAACTAAATCACATCTTTAGCCATATTAGGCAGTATTTACTCTCTTACCAATAAAGTAATACTCACACATTCTGGGAATTAGGACACAGACGCCTGCTACACTTACATGATGAAATATTAATATTTAAAATAGTGTAGAAGTACCAAAAAAAGTCTAAGCACTGTAGGAAATGAAAAAGACATGAGGTATGAGGGATGAGAAGGGGCCAGTGAGCGGATCAGACAATTTTCAATCTCACAAGCATTCACATTCTTAAAATATTGAATTTTTTCTTTGCTTTTTGTGATCATCAAAGATTTTATTTTTTTATTATATATATACAAAGTTGGCAATGGCATGGGAAAAAGGCACTATTATACCACTCTTAGAAGTGCACACAGAGGGCCGGCCCGGTGGCGCACTGGATAAAGCCATCCTGGAAGGCTTTTTGGGAGCATCACCAATAACCCTCAAAGGCACACACTCTTTGACTTAGCCATTTATCCAAAGAAAAAAGTCAGAGATATTTGTAGACATGTATAGACAACCGTAATTGTAACTCAATTATTGTTAAAAGTTAAACTTGGGGAAAACCTGAATGTGTAAACAATGGGATCTCCACATAATGATACATAGTGAAGAATATTTCATAACAGAGGAGTAGGTTATGATATATTTCTATGTGAAAAAAAGAGCAGGCTTCAACACAATGTACAGGATGATCTAATGGATATAGGTTATATACATGTGTGGTTATGTATTGTGTGCGCATGTGTGTAACATGCACATGGAACCAAAGAACAGAAGGAGGTATATTAAAATGTAAATGATATGATAGTTTGCTAATGGAATTATTACATTTACTAATTTATTGTATTAGTTCATTGTATTTTTTAAAACAAAATTTGTTGCCTGTTTAATGATCAAATTTGATAAATATATGACTTAGAATTAATACCTCAATGATGTCTTCATGGAAAATAAAATTTAAATCACCCAAAACCAAACATCAGATAAGAAGGAAGCGTTCTTAATCTCAGTTCTGTTCTGTTTCAGATGCTTAGGATCAATTTGGTCTTCAAAGGCCTTTATGAAGCAATTTTGAAACGTTCACAGTAGGGTATAGGCAAATATTTATATTTAACTTTAAGCAGAGACACAGGATAAAACTTGTACAGATGCTAAGAATTATCACTGTGTAAAACTGTAATTTTAACTGGAAGAATATAGCAGGAAACAAAAAAGTGAGCGGTTTGATTAGTTGGGGTGGTGCAATTATGTTGCAAAACCTTTTTTTTTGGTTTTTACTGATTCTTTAAGAAGCTTCTTTATGTATACAAAGGAAGTTCAAGTCCCATTGTTTTACTCCTGCCTTTTGCTACCTATTTATATGGTAACAACTTCTGTATACTCAGAATTAGCAACTGAGCTCCTTAACCTGTCTGTTCATTTTGGAGCAGAGAAAAAAGTGCCTTTTGTTCCCCAGTGCAATTTTCTTCCACTCAGTTTTTTTAAGTTGGAAAAAGAAAATTATAAACACCTGTGCTGCATAAAATCTCCTGACTCTGCAAAAAAGTTATTTGTTATTATTTTTACAATCAGGAAAATTTCTGGTTTGCTTGGCCTGTTTCCCTAGCCCAATTCTGTTATATCAGAAATCAGAGTCAGGGTTCAAGGACCTCAATGGAGACTTGGCTCTATTACAATGGCCTGTGGTTGATTTCCAACAGGTTAAGAATCTCCTTGTGTATCCGACATTTAGTGGAACCAGTGGGGTTCCTCCAAAACACTTTTTAAAATATTCACATAAAAGGATGGTTTGTGTAATCCTTGTACTTTACTTGACTTAGACAATATCTCTTTAAATGTTGCAGGGAACCCTAAGCATTTTCTAATTGTTAAGCCTTTGCCCTTTTCCACTTGAGAAACTGTTTTAGAAACTCTATGCTTGACTGCCTTCACTGCAGACTCTGGCCTCTGCGATTTAGCTTGCTTGCTTCCTGCACCCACCCTCTGTGAGATAACAGCAGTCTCACATCCCCTGGGGGCCAGATGTAAATTAGGCTCCAGAAGTGACCAATGGACTGTGTCCCATAATCAGCCAATCCAAATGAGCAGGACTGCATCCCTCATTTACATAAGAGGACCTGAATGGGAACTTGGGTGGGAAAAGGGCGGGAATTCAGGCTGTATAAGATGGTCTTTTCCTTTGCTCTGGGAGACACTGGTTTAGGAGTCTTTGCTCCCCAGTGCTCTCCTTGCTTATAAGCAAAAGGAGCCGCTGTAACACTGAACAAAGAGCTGCAACACAAAATAAAGAGCTGTAACACTGACGCCGGTCTTGGATTCCTCTGTGTGTTTGCCCCACAACATAAAAATAATTCTATGCTAGGCCTCGTTAATATTTATGCCTTGCTGTTTTTGTTAAGAGTTGAGAGTTGTATTTTTACGTAGAAAAAGAACAGTGGGTGGGAAAGCTCACTTTGCTGAATGTGCCCACCGCCAAGCCACAGATGCGTTATGGCAGGATCCGCTAACCTTCTTTTCCAAGGACAGATGTGTGTCTCCCTGTTGTATTATTTCCTGATCTTCACACCTTGCCCACCCTTCTCTCCCATACCATTTTCTTAAGAATGTTTAAATCATAAATAATCATATATATGGAATAGATCTGAGATCACATTTTATCTTCCATTGTTTCTTGGGAACAAATACAAAGGATGAATTGTTTCAATTATGTTACTTCACATGTAGAAAACGGAAGTAGTAAGCCTCCTTAGAGCTCCGTAAAGTTCAAAGTTTGCTTTTATACAATCACGGTAATTTGGAAGACTGAATTTATACACATACACACATCCAAAAGATCTTTTAAATATATTATATGCCAATACTTTGAGTACAGATAGTACACCTTGTACTGTAAGTAAGGTTCAAGAACACAGAAGGGACACCCATATAGAAAAAAGAGCACAGCAGTGAGAACTCTTGAGATTTTGTTACTAGTAAGTTGTGACCGTGGGTAATCCATTAAAGTTCTCTGGGCCTCTGTTTTCCCCTCTGCAAATGAAATTGAATGATTATGTCAAAGGTCTCTTTATTTTAATTGCATGCTCAGGCACCCACTTCTATATTCATGACTGAGGCCATAATAACAAGTTAGGAGTTGGCAGATATGGAAAAAGGAGGCAATACAAAATACATTTTGGAAACCATTGGATTCGAGAGTAGATTCCCTTCTGAAACATCTCATATCCAAAGGAATGAAGTAGATCTCAGTTATATAGATAAGTTCTATATATTTAACATTATTTTTGAATTTGGTTTTGAGAGCCCTCCTGCCACAAATAGCCATGGTGGCGGAGAACTAAAGTAAACACAAAAATAATTACAAAAAGCTTGAAGGCTCCTGTGTTTCATTCTTTGGACTGAAGGCTGTAGACATTTTCATAGTCCCTGAGTCACCTGAATAACAGTTTCTGCAGTGGCAGCAGCAAAACCTGAATCACATGGTAAGAAGAATCCCAGCAACAATATCTACGTCCATGCCTGTATTTCTGTTTCCCATCCTGTTACAGAATATATGTCATGTGGCTGTAAGAAGCAGGTGCATAACTGCATCATATAGATTAGTCCTTCTCGATAAATGCTTCTGCTGCATTTATACATGTCCAGATTTTAAACGGTGGTGATGCATGTACATTGAAAAGGTACAAGGGTATTTTCTGAAGAAAGACATTTCTATATGCCCGTTCCAAAAATTAACATTAGTCTCCTATGCGCTCATTTGCTGAGAACACGTCGGCGCATACTACTGGAAAGAGAAAGAAGGAAGGGAGCTCCTAAATTGAGAAATCAGGTGGGAAGAGGAAAGGGATAGAAGCATTATTTCACTATTTATCAAGAAGAGTGGGTCATCTCCTGATGTTTTATTATTATTATTTTGACTTAGGAAAACATTGCATGGACTCAATGAAAATTTTGTAATCACCCCCCTAATGTCCCTAACCAAAAGTCACAGAATGGTGCCTGGAATGCTATCAAGATAAAATTCTCCCCAAAACTGTGTGCCTGTTCTACCTGAGTCACCTTTAGACACTCTTAAACTTACTGGGTCTGAGTTTTTTCATCTGAAATATCAAAACATGAAAAATTGTTCCATCTTTTGTCTGGGTTTTCAGGAGAATTGAATGCTCATGAAAATGCTGTGTAAACAAAATGAGAGGTATAATGTTAAATCCATGAGGAGAAAAGCTCTGCATGCCACATTAACAACATTGTCCCCTATATTATTCCATAATCATATANTGGACTCAATGAAAATTTTGTAATCACCCCCCTAATGTCCCTAACCAAAAGTCACAGAATGATGCCTGGAATGCTATCAAGATAAAATTCTCCCCAAAACTGCGTGCCTGTTCTACCTGAGTCACCTTTAGACACTCTTAAACTTACTGATTTTTTTCATCTGAAATATCAAAACATGAAAAATTGTTCCATCTTTTGTCTGGGTTTTCAGAATTGAATGCTCATGAAAATGCTGTGTAAACAAAATGAGAGGTATAATGTTAAATCCATGAAGAGAAAAGCTCTGCATGCCACATTAACAACATTGTCCCCTATATTATTCCATAATCATATATGAAAGTGTGGATTTCTTGGTGCTCTTGTGGTTATTTTGGAAGACAAGTGACTGAATGAAAAAATTTTAAAACAAGGGATGACTTTAAAATTTCTTGTAGAATTCCTTCACTGTGATTAAAGTGCACTGCAGCCAGAGGGAAGATGTCACTTGCTAATGGCCAATTCTTGGATGCAGGACAAAAAACCAATAATCAATTTTCTAAATTTCAAAACTGGTCAAAAACACATTTACAGAATGACCAGTTAATTTCATCATTATTTTGCCAAATTATTAAACCAAACACCTGCATCTGCCTCCTGCCCTGTGCTGTTCCTGCACTGATCAGCAGCTCCAGCCTCTGCTATGGCCTTTAGTGTCAAATGGCTACAACAAACCATCCTAGATTATGCTTAAGGAATTTTATCTTAATTGTTGGGCAATAGGTGACTTTTAGCAAATTTATTTATATTTGGCAAATTGACTTTGAGCCTACAAGTTCCATTTTCGCCTTTAAACTATGTATTTTTAATAAAATATCTAAAAACATTCATTACAAAATTATGAAGCAGCCATCAGAGAACTAACTCTCAAGATAAAGATTTTATTTCATTTGGGGAAAGGGTAATGGTTTGAGAAACATTTTCCAACTTTTTTGGTCCTAGGTATAAAGACCAAAGAAAGGTAGATGTCAAGTCTCAGTGTTCAGCCTCTTTTCTCCCATTGGCAAAGAAGGCATACTAGTTGTGAGAGGAAAAAAAAAGAGCTGCCTTTATTATCTGTGTCTTTTTCTTTTTAAACTTCAAACATGCTTTCCACATCCACAGTGACTTAATGGAGTCTAACAACCAATTAATGGCTTTAGAAACAGCAGGGATCCTGTTCTGCCCTGTAACCTGAAATGAATTATTGATAGATGCTTTCAGCCCCGTGTCCTGTCAGATATTTCAAAGTCAGTGTCAGCCTGTGCATTTTCTCATTCAGTCTCTACTAAGGTCAAGATTTGTGAAGCGGTGCTCTTCCAAAAGGAAAAAAAAAAAAAAAAAAAAGC